>NC_034613.1:57062667-57069960 GCF_900095145.1 Mus pahari
GAAGCTTTTATAATTGTTATCAATTATAATCATTGGTAACTAAATACTAGTTGCTTATCTTAGTTATGGTTATTAAGTGTGCCCACAGCAATTGTTTTGGCAAAGAGAAGGCATTGATGTAAAATCATTTTTCATCTCCAAGTAAAGTTTTAACATCATATTGTAAGGTTGCTGTGGTACTAATTAAAAATTAAGAATTCCTTGTTCCAAACAGCAATTGAATTGGTTATTACAGAATATTGGTATTTGGCCTACTGCATACCATCATTTTTAGATAAAATTGATAATCATCCTAAAGATAAAAATTGATGTATTTGTATCTTCTATAAATTCATGCAGGCATGCATCCTGTGCTATGCATGCAGACAGGAACCTAGCATAATTGTCTCCTGAGAGGCCTCATCCAACAGCAGATGACAACAGATGCAGAGACCCACAGGAAACATTAGATGGAGTTTGGGAGTCTTGTGGAAGCAAATGTGCAGCATGTTCTCCACATGGCTCCTCTAACAACTGGAGCAGATGCTGTCTATGTCTCTGTTCCTTACCATTGAATCCTTTTCCCCCACCTGGACTGCCTGGTTGGGCCTCAGTTGGAGAGGATATTCTCAGACCTGCTGGGATTAGATGTCCTAGGGTGGGGAGGTATGTAAAGTGAATTAAAAAAATACAAAAAATAAATTATTGGAGAGAAAAAAATGGTCTCTCTACTCTCAGGTGGTGCTTGGTTCTGGTAAATTGACAATTGAAACTTAATCACTGTTTTGTATGTAATACAAGTCTTGGTTGTTTAGCAATAGAGAATGTGTAAATAAGTAGATGTGGGTATGTTCAAATAAAATTTTATTTCTAGTGAAAGGTAATGATGGTAATAATTAATCCCCATTAATAGTGATTAGCTGGCTTCTAAATTGAATGACTCTCATGATAATTTTATTAAACATTAATAAGGGAGTCTATGATATATTTCATATAAATATTCAGGATAGTTAAGTGTAAATACAGACACAAAAACAAAAGATATCTTTGTTAATTGCCAAGGAGGAAGAATTCGAACCAGACGATAAACTACTTTAACATATTAAAAAAGATCTTAATGTATGGCATTACTTTAAACCATTTAATATTAGAAAATTTGAAAATTCAGTGACTGTTTTTCTATAATATAAAATAACAGTTTTAGAATATGAAACTACATAAAAGCCATAAACTACATAAAAGTAGAGCCAGAACAATTTAACCAAGAGTACAAAATATTATTAACCTTATGTAAAACCTATTTGGTAATTACAATACATGTTTAAAGGGAAAATACCTGCTTTTATTAAGGGTCTCATTTGTAGCCCTAGCTGGTTTTTTTGTTTGTTTGTTTGTTTTGTTTTGGTTTGGTTTGGTTTTGGTTTTTTGTATAGCTCTGACTGTCCTGGAACTTACTTTGTAGACGAGCCTGGCCTCAAACTCAGCAATCTACCTGCCTCTGCCTCCCAAGTGCTGGGGTTAAAGGTGTGCACTACCACCGCCCAGCGCTGGTTTTTAACTCACAGAAATTCTCTTTCCTTTGCCTCTGATGTGTTCCAATTAAAGGTGTGTGCAACCAGGCCCTTCAAGAATTCTAGTTTCTGAATAATTATAAAGCAAAGAGAAAGATCTGCCAACGTAATTTATCCTAAAAGGAAAAAAAAACAACAACAACAAAACCCCAAATCATTTAACTGTGATATGAAACAAAAGATTGTAAATAACTTGTTCATCAAAGAGGCAACATTTCCATTGAGAACTTTACAAAACTTGTTTCTTTTCTGCCATGCCATTAAACAGTGGTTTTTCAGAACACTTCATTAAACTACTTCATTAACTCCCTGGTAAATAAATTAACAAATTGTGTCCAAATGAATTATTTTATGTATTTAAAAAATATCTGAGTATTTACTACATATTTATTTTTATGATTATTTAAAAGTTTGAAAGCCTAATTATCATTATGATAGTTCCTCCTTATCCTGGAAACTTTGTACAAGATACCCACTGAATACTAGAAATTGTAGATAATACACAAACCTTCATCTATTATGTTTTATGTATTCATAAATATAATAAAAGTTTATTTATAAATTAGGCACAATAACATTGTATTAATAATAACACATAGTAAGTATATTTATACTGCAACAAGTTATGTGTAGTTGATCTCTTCCTCCTTTAAAATAATTTATTATGTCCTAGCTTCCTTCTTTTGTGATAATAAGGTAATACACTGCCTATGTGATTAAATGAAGCGAGGGAAATAACATAGTTACCTTTCTCATTTCTGTGTCTCAGTACATGACAAGATGCATCTTCACAAGTTGAAGGTGCAGTTAATTGTAATTGTAAATGTGATTTTTTTCTTTCCTCAGGTGAAGTGATAAGATGAGAACCATACTCAAGCATTACAAAAACATGGCTTGGGCTGAGTCCAGAGTGTTTCTATTAAACTAGTCCTAAGGCTAGAAACTTCTAGTCACTATAAAAGCCTAGATCTTCTAGGCTTTGATCTTCTACAAGCCTAGACCTTTAAGGCTTCAGCTCCAGCCTTTGTCTGATAATCTAGGCCTAGAATGTTTCATCTTACTGTTAAATAAACTAACACTTTCTAGTTCTTTCTGAACACTAGCTGGCTGATTCAACTCACCTATTCTAGCTTAAAGAACTCTGCAAGCTGACTGTTTCAAAATGGTTTCACTTGGTTTCTGATTTCATTGCTTTGCTTGGAAATACTGCCTCTGAACTCTATGAATTGAACTGCTTTGAATTTAACTGCTCTGCTCTGGATTAAGCTCAACTGCACTTAACTGAAACACTCTAAAGTGAACTGATCTCAGCTGAACTCTCTGAACTGACTCTGAACTCAACTGAACTTTCCCTCCCTCCTTGTTCTTGAAGTAGCCACTTTCCTGTATGTTCTTAAGAAAGTTGGGTATATCATCTCTCTCTGACTCATTCTGTCAAATCTTCCTCTGATTCACTACTTATCTGCCCATTAACTAGGCATCATTGTTTGGGTTTCGTCATAGGGTTTCCAGTGCTATGAAGAGCCACCATGACCAAGACAAGACAACTCTTATATGATAATATTTAATTGGGTCTGGCTTACCAGTTGAGAGGTTCAGTTCATTATTATCAAGGCGAAAAACATTGCAGAATCCAGGCAGGCATGGAACCAGAGGAAATGAGAGTTCTATATCTTGTTCTGAAGGAAACCAGGAGAAAACTGTCTTCCAGACAGCTAGAAGGAAGGTCTCATATCCCAGCCCCACAGTGACACACTTCATCCAACAAGGCCACACCTCCATGATCAAGCATAATTAAACACATGAGTCTATAGGGGCCAAGCCTTCTAGTCAAACCACTACAGGTGTGTCCAAAAGGCATGTCTATATTCCAGCTGGATTCCATTTAGACCATATCTTTGGATGTGATCTCTTTCTAGAACAGCCACAGTGATTAATTAAAATTTCTCCATAGTCTATTTTAGACAGGACAACATAGTAGCCATGGTCACTCATGGGTTTGGCTGTGTAGGCTTGCTAAAATCAGGCAAAGTAAGAAACAGGGAACCATATGGGAAGTAACCTAGGCTGGAAACTTTAAGACTTGCCTTCTTAGTGGACTAATTTGGCCAGCAAAGTCCCACCTTCTAAAGGCTGCATAACCACTCAACCCAGCAATACTATCAAGAGACCATGTGTACAAATACATGAGAATCATAAGCTAGTGTTAAGCAGATATTTAAAATTGATCATATGATACCTGCCAGAAAATCAGGTATGTTGCTTGAAGATCATATCTTCTTCATCTGTTCTCCTAGATCCAATCCTCCAGTATTATCCCCAAATCTGCTACAGAACACCTATGTCAGCCTTCCCTGTTCCCATGTTTCCATCTCTTGTGGATCCCACAGATCTTACCCTTCTAACCTCCCTACTAGGGCTCATTTCTTTGGCCCAGCCCTCATAACAAGTAGGCACCAACTATTAATCCAAGAGCAACTCCTGCCATGGCAACAAGTAGGTTAAAGGTAGACCCACACTTCTCTTTCTGCTCCTCCAGAGCCAAACCCCCAAGTCTCATTTCTTGGTGTATAACAGAAAAATCCGTTATGATCTTTCTTTCCTCTCTTACCCCATGTCCATTGGATCACAAAGATCTTCTCCCTCTCTTTTCCCTATAAGTCATCCCATTAGCCCAGCCTTCAGAAAGCATTCCCTATAATCACATCAGCCAGACAGGCCAGACAAACAACTAAACTAACAGAAGACATTCAGCACTCCTGCGTGTCCTCTAAATCTAGTCCCCCAGACTCATTTTTATCTCTGCAGCCTTCCTCCCCGCTCTTCCCACAACTCCTGTGGATCCCACAGCCCTTCCAGTCTAACCTCTCTTGCCCTAGTTGTTGTTTATCACAAGTCCCAACTACAGTAGGTGATCTCAGGTAACCCACAGACCACTACTTAAAGAAAGCATGTAGGCTGTTAAAAGAACTTCCCATATCTTCTAGATTCAACTCCCAAGTCTTATGCTTAGTGCTATAGCAGACCTTTGGGGTGATCTCTTGTGAGGCCGTGGGTGTGGGGGAAAGAGGAAGTGGGAGAAAACTGGAATCCCACCAGAGTTCTGGTGTTCTGGGCGGGTAGACTCAGGAAGAGTTTCACATGCATTCCACGCGGCCCCAGGTAGGTGTCTGACTGTGGGAAGCCATGGGCCCCACTAGGCTGGTGGTGGACAAGGGGCAGTCTTAGGTACCAGGTTCCCAGCTTCAGGCATCCCAGACACTGATGGACACAACTGAAGAGCTGAGAACAGAATAGGGGTCCCAGGGTAGTACTGAGTCCTGAGGGTTGAAGGGAGGAGATGTCAGGGAGAGAGGGCACTTGATGGTTCCCACACGGGCAAGAGTCCTTGGTGCAGTTCATGGCTGGAGCATAAGAAGACCTTCTGGCCTGAGGTTAGACTAGGCTCATTAGGAGAAAGCCTATCCCATCATTCAAGCACAGTGGGCCTTGATGAGCAGAGACAGTCTATGGTTTTAGAGCTTTATTGTAGAAAGGGAAGGAGAAAGAGAGAAGGTAGAAAGAGGAAGAGAGGCCAGCCATGAGGGGGAGGGAGAGAGAGAAGGACGAAGGATGGCTAGAGAATAAGAAGGGTGAAGGCTTAAAGAAAGCAAGGAGGGGCCAAGCATCCCCTCTTATACTGGGCTGGGCTATCAGGTAACTGTGGGGAGGAGCATACCTGGCTATAGTCAGGTAACTGTAGGGGTGGAGTCTAGCCAGAAGGCCAGAAGCTTAAGACATTGTCTGCATGACTGGTAGTCACAGAATTACGGAGTTGGGGGCTCTGTGGTGTCAGGCACCTGGCTCTGGGAACATGGCTCACTTTTCTGTCCCTTGTAGAGTTCTCTACTGGGTCACCAGAGCAAGCCCTATTCAACCAAAATAGGCTGCCTATCACAGTCCCACAATCTTTTACTGATCCCCCTATTCCAAAAGACCTGAAAATAGCCTTTATGAAGATGATAGAGGCTCTTAAAGAGTAATTATTAAATCCCTTAAGGGAATCCAGGAAAACACAAACAGTGGAAATAAATTAGTAAAACTGTTCAATAACTGAAAATGGAAATGGAAGCAATAAAAAGAAAAACGAAAGAAAACAAACGAAATAAGGGAATTCTGGAGACAGAAAATCTAAATGAACAGCAACTACAGAAATAAAATAAACACATCTTGGTTTTGAACACTCTGCACTCATCCCTCCTGTTAACTTCTTAAGAGATTCTCAATTATAAGTGTCAGCTCCCAATACCCAGAAACACCTTCTTTCTGGAATCCCCAGTAGTCTCAACTATCAGATCTAAAGAAAATTTCCTACCGTGCAACACACACAAGCACTTCACTCTCCAAAAAGTCTGGAAAACAAAACAAAAACCAAGGGGAAATAAAAACACCCAACAACGACCAATTCAGACATCATCACCTAAAACTACAATCATACCAACCCCAGATGTCTAAATGCCAACACAGAAATATAAAAACTTCCAGGGCACTGTGTCTCCACTAAAGAACAGATTACCACAGCAGGCCCTGAATATTCTAACATAGTTGAATCAAAAACATCCTTTATGAAGGTAATAGAAGTTCTTAAATAGTAATTAATAAATCCCTTTAAGGAATCCAGGAAAACACAAACAGTGGAAATAAATTAATAAAACTATTCAATACCTAAAAATGGAAATGGAAGCAAAAAAAACAATCAAATAAACAAACTAAGGAAATTTTGGAGATGGAAAATATAAGTGAACAGCAACTACAGAAAAAGAAAACACCAACAGAATATAAGAGATTGAAGAAAGAATCTCAGGTTTTAAAGACACAATGGAAGAAATTGATGTATAGTCAAAGAAAATGTTAAGTCTAATAAACTCCTAACAGGAAACATAGGAAATCTGAGGTACTATGAAAAACCAAACCTAGAGATTATAGAAATAGATGAAGAAACCAAGCTCAAAGGCACAGAAAAAATGTTCAACAAAATCACAAAAGAGAAAATTTCTAACCCAAAGGAGATGCCTAAAAAGGTAAAAGAAGCATGAAAAACACCAAAAAGATTGGACCAGAAAATAAAGTCTCCTTAGCAAATAATAATCAAAACACTAAACTTAAAGAATGCTGCCTGTGCCCTGGGATACTTGATGCCCAACCCTATCTGCCCTTGTGGATTGGAAGTGAGGTGACCAGGAGAGAGACATGGCAGCAAACACATTTGACACTGCTGCAAGCTCTTTTAATATCCCCCATCTGCAACACATTGGCCCAAAGAATGCATGTCTTCTATACAGCAGTTCCTGATTGGCTGGCATTGCAGGGACCAGCAATCCATACTCTCTTAGTCTTTCAAGTATCCTCAGTTAGGTCCTTCTGCTGTAGATGCCTTTGCAGCTGCACAGTTCCCAGTGATTACAGAAAGGTAGCTGCTGCCATTCCTCCTACAATAGGATGAAAAAAGACTTTTAAAAGCATAACTTATGGGACACAATGAAGGCAGTTGTAAGAGAAAAACTCATAGCCCTGAGTGCCTCCAAAAAGAAATTAGAGAGAGCACATACTAGTAACCTGAAAGAACACCTAAAAGCCCTAGAACTAAAGCAAGCAAAACCACCCAAGAGGAGTAGAAGGCAGGAAATAATCAAACTTAGGGCTGAAATCANCCAAGTGGAAACAAAAAGAACTATTCAAAGAATCAACCAAACCAGGAGCTGGT
>NC_034613.1:57071503-57091813 GCF_900095145.1 Mus pahari
TAGCTGCATATGTAGCAGAAGATGGCCTAATCGGCCATCACTGGGAAGAGAGGCCCCTTGGTCTTGCAAACTTTATATGACCCAGCACAGGGGAAGGCCTGGGCCAAGAAGTGGGAGTGGGTGGATAGGGCAGCAGGGGTGGGGAGATGTTATAGGGAACTTTTGGAATAGCATTTGAAATATAAATAAAGAAATTATCTAATAAAAATGGGAAAAAAGAAACATAATTTTTAACTTCATATGGAAAAACATAAAATCCATGATAGCTAAAACAATGGTGAACAAGAAAATAACTACTGGAGGTATCACCATCCCTGATCTCAAGCTCTACTACAGAGCTATAGTAAAAAACAAACAAACAAAAAACCAAAAAAGGAAAACAATAAACTATTTGTATAACAACAGACATGTTGAACAATGGAATCAAACTGAATAACCAGACAAAAATTCACACACAAATTGACATTTTACTTTCGACACACAAGCCAAAAATACACTCTGGGAAAAAGGTGGCATTTTCAACAAATGGTGATGGTGAAACTGGATGCCTGCATGTAGAAGAATACAAATAGATTTATACTTATGACTGCTCAAAACTCAAGTCCAAGCGGATCAAGGACATCAAGAGAACATTCAATAAACTGAACCTTAAAAAAAAGAACGTGGGCTCTTTTGCTTTTACCTTTCTTATTCTCCTCTCTAGCACTCCTTCTCTCTCTCTCCCTTATCCCATCTCTCCACTTGGTAATGGCCATCCTCTCTCTCTCTCTTCATTACTTCTCTCTTCCTATCTGCCTTTCTACAATAAAGCTCTAAAACCATAAAGAAAGTGGCAAATAGCCTTGAACTCATTGGTACAGGAGACAACTTTCTGAACAGAACATCAATGACTCAGACGCGAAGAACAACAATTAATAAATATAAATTTGTGAAACTAAAAAGCTTCTCTAAAATAAAGGATACCTTCATTCAGACAAAGGGGCAGGCTAAATAGTATGAAAATATTTTTGCCATCTCCAAATCCACTAGAGGACCAAAATCTGAAATGTTTGAAGAACTGAAGAAACTGTATTTCAAAAATGAATAACCCAATTAACGAGAGATGTACAGAAATTTTTGGGGGACCCCTGTGATTGAATGAAGGAAAAGCTAAAAGAAGCTGAGAAGGAGAGCAACCCCATAGGAAGACCAGCAGTCTCAACTAAACTGTACCCCCAAGATCTCTCACTCATTCTTTACCTAAGTATATTGATCCCACAACATCTTCAGCTTTTCTTGCAGCATTTTTTTTTGATTGTATCTTTGATTTTTCTTTTTCTGAGACTCATTTTCTCCAGGAAATGGTGTTGTTTCTCAGTCTTCCTTAAGTTTCTCTGAAGGAGTGATTTTTTTTTTTGAGATATTCATTTTTGGGTTCTTTGTCAGGCTCTATTTTACCCTTTTCAGGACCTGTAGAACCTAGAAGGATAGCACGAGACATTGGTTACTGCAGATGTGCAAGGTTGCAAGGCTTTCTAGTAGTTTGAGTCGAGCAGGAAGTTTAAGCTAGGCCGGGTAAGGGCAAGTTTTCCATGGGAGGGGGACATTGATGGAGAAAATAGAAACTTTCCTTA
This sequence comes from Mus pahari, assembly GCF_900095145.1. NCBI lineage: Eukaryota > Metazoa > Chordata > Mammalia > Rodentia > Muridae > Mus > Mus pahari. Next base: position 57,073,117 of record NC_034613.1, read on the forward strand.
GGTTGGGTTAACTTACTTTGTCACCACCTCTAAGTGGATTCACCCAAGGTCTTGCAAGAAAGTCGAGTTCTGGGCTTTAGGCAAATCTTGTCCTTCTCATTTAGGTGGTTATGTGAAGTTGGTGGGTCCATTTCTGTAGAGCCTTCTTGTGACTTATTAACCTTGCCCATGGTGAAGCCTCACAAGGGTCTGGCCCAGAGAACCAACTAACTGACTTGCATACACCTCCCTTTAACAATGGTAGCCAAACCCATAAGCCATAATTGGTCAGCTAGTTCTGCTGTAGCCAATCGTGGCAACCATGGACTCTGACATCACGGTGTATGCTCTCTGACAGGGCGTGAATGGGGGTGGTGGGAGGCCAATCTGTCTGGGAAATGGAGGCAGAGCTCAGAAAACAGAAAGCACTACCCACTTGACACCCCAGACTTGGGGAGATGCTGGGAGGGAAAACAGGGTCAGTTTGAGCATGGAAACTTCTTTTCAACATCACAAAGGCAGTGTTTCCATTCTTTCCTTCACTATACAGTCTGTGACAGGTACATGTGGCAGAGGATTTGATCTTCAAAGCTCTTCCTCAAGCTCCCCCAACCTAGTGAGTGGTACATTCCAATTGCAATCTTCCATAACACTTAATATTTTCAATTACCTAAAAATTTTTCTGAAAATAGCATATTCTTAAGAACATATGGATATGTAATTTACGCAACAAACAAAGGGTTCCTTGAGTAAACATCTCTTTACATATGCATTTGGCAGGAAAGACTGATGGTATTGCTTAAATAATTTTTCTGACAGGATTGTAAAGGATTCTATTTTTGTATATTTTATTTTTGCTTCTGTTCTTGTCCTTTTCCCACACTAATACTACTGGATTTTACAAGCTTCTTTTACTTATTCCTATTCTATTTTTTAAAATTCTTTCTTCCTAGCACAAATGGCTTTCCAATCAAAATTCTCTGATGCATTTGAGTGCAATTCTTATATTTTTTTGAGGTGTTATTGCACATGTGTGTGCATTTGGATGCATTTTTATAATCCTTCTTCTACCTGCTATCTCTCATTCATTGCTTAACTTGCATCCTATCAGCTATTCTGCATAAGGAGGAATCTTATGTTTGTTCTATATCTCAATGCCATAGTATATTGTGTAGTTCACATATGTTCCCTCTGTGAAAGTCAGCATATAAGCATATGTTGAGCATTTCCAAGCCATTGTTTCAATTCAGGTTGTTGTAACAGAGTATTGATGACTCTGTCACACAGAGTGGTTTATGTAAAATTGATTTCTAACCTTTCGATTGGCTGGAGTAAAGTGACAGCATGGTCAGTTTCTGGTGAATATAATTTTTCTGGTTACATATTAATATAGATTTCTTTTTATTGACTATAGAGAGTTTTAGTCCTTTTTTTGTAACAATATTAATCAGATGTCTCACCCTGATGATCTAACTTGACCCTAAACATTTTTACACTGAAGATCAGGATGTAATTGGTTAATTGTGAGGGCATTCACAATTCAGTATGTAACAGTATTTCTCTATATATTAATGTCACAACTTCTCCCAAACTGTACCAGTCTAGTTTCCCAATAGAATGATAATAGCTTGTTTTCCCATATAGTCAGCACTTCTGGTACAGTTTTTAATCTTACCTACTGATTTTATTCCTACTTTTTACACAAGTCTTTCTGTCTGTTGAGCTTGAATATGGGCTTCTACTGTGCTTTGAATAATTAGATCCTGAACAAGGTACCCTGTGGAATGTGCAGAAGAGCATGAATACTCCCTTCTGAGAGACATTGGCTTCTTGCCTTGCCATCCCCACCTGATGACTAGCTGCTTCTATTTTCCTCCTTTCCTTTGACTTGAGCTGTCCTGAGGGAACAACTACGACAACTGGGCAACTGACATCTTTCATCAGGAAAAATGCCCTAGGATTGACTCAAGACCCTTAGTCCTCTGGTCAGACTATGACCTTGGGAATCCACAGTACTCACCTCTCTAAATTTCTCTGAAACATCCTGCTGATGCAACAAGTTAAGAGTTCTTAAGGTGGTCATGTTTTTTTAAATTTGCAGGCAGGCTTGTGCCGTAGTCTGGGTAGAATCTCCAGAACTCCTGACGTCCCTGAACTGTTTCCCCTTTGAGTGATTGCTTCCATAATTTTCTGTCAAGGGATATTTTGCTTCTCATCAGAAGGAGTTCCAAATTAGAGACCTTAGGGTCCCTGCAAGTTTCAAGGGACTAAACTCTCACAGAAGGAAGCAATATCCTTGTGGGAAGAGTTCCTTCAATTAGCACCTTGGATGATCTCCAATTTCACCTATGACACTGATGTTTGGGCCCTGACTGCTAACCTCACAGGAAGGAGAAAAGTCCAAGAATGAACACCTCTTTCCTTCCTCCCCATTATTGCAGTCATCTGGCAATGTGTGGGTCCCTTCCAGAAGGAAACTATGGCGGAACACAAACCCATTACTCCCTCTGATAAGGAAATCCCTGTGCTTGACCTTGCTGCTCTTGAATGAGCTATCAAATACATTAGACAGAAAATAACCCCCAGTGCTCCCATACCTACCTTTCTTTACAACCTACCCAACTGACATCTTATGTCCCTCCTGCCTCATTAAAGAATACTCATAAAATTCTTGAAGGCTCCATGCCTTCTTCCCTTTACAAACTACCACCAAACACTTTAGCAAGATTAGAGACTCCATCAAATTTGCCCACAATGGAAACAGTACCTTGGCATTCCTTGATAATATTCAACCCACTTGCTCTCAGTCCTTGGACTGATATCCCTACCAGGCCAATTAATAAAACACATATTAGATGAGTGATACAAAAGGGTGATATTCATGTCCCTGAGACCACATTCATTCTCTAGAGCAGCACAACAATCTATCCAACATCCAGGGTATTTTGATCAAGTACACCTTTGTGCCCTTCAGGCCTAAGAGTGTATAACCGTACCTCCTTCATCTCTAGACTGGGATTCCTTATTTCTGTCCTCCAGCAAAAACTCTAGGAATCCCTCTCTGTCTTTTTTATTAGAACAAAAATGAATCTACAAAGAAATTTTCCTGAGATTAAGATACATGGATAGTTGGCATTCAGAATACTGCGATGACTCCCCATAAAGTTGCTTCCATTAATTAGGCATTCACAGTAGCCCTTTAAAGGAAAATGTTTTATATGTGGAAAGGAGGGACACTGTGTGCAAATTCATAACTCTAGTCTATCTAGGAGTTTGGAAGCCACTCCTAAAACCATCTGTCCCCAGGATCATAAAGGATTCCTTTGGCAAAATGATTGTTTTTCTACATATGTCTTATTGACTATGTCCTTTGCCTTACAGAATCTTTCCAGTTTCATGAGGTCCCATTTATCAATTCTTGATATTAGAAGCACGAGCCATTGGAGTTATGTTTAGGAAATTTCCCCCTGTGCCAATGAGTTCAAGGGTCTTTCCCACTTTCTCTTCCATTACATTCAGTATATCTGGTTATATGTTGAGGTCCTTGAACTTGAGCTTTGTATAAGGTGAAAAATATGGCTCTATTTTCATTATTCTACACACAGACAGTCAGTTAGACCAGCACCATTTATTGAAGATGCATTCTTTTTTTCCATTGTATATTTTTGGTATCTTTGTCAAAGACCAAGTAAAAGTAACTATGTGGTTTTATTTCTGGGTCTTCAATTTTATTCCATTGATCAACATGTCTGTCTCTGTATCAATATCATGCAGTTTTTATAACTGTGGCTTTGTAGTAAATCTTGAAGTCAGGGATGGTTATTCGCCTGGCCATTAGTTTACTGTTAAGAATAGTTTTCGTGCATTTGACAAAATCCAACACCCTTTCATGATAAAAGTCTTGGAAAGATCAGGAATACAAGGCCCATACCTAAACATAATAAAAGCAATTGGGCAAATAGATGTATCTGGAGGATATCATCCTNAGTGAGGTAACCCAATCACAAAAGTAGTCACTAGATATACACTTACTGATAAGTGGATATTATTCCAGAAACTTAGAATACCCAAGATACAATTTGTAAAACACAAGAAAACCAAGAAGAAGGAAGACCAACATGTGGATATTTCATTCCTCCTTAGAATAGGGTACAAAATACCCATGAAAGGAATTACAGAGACAAAATTTAGAGCTGAGATGAAAGGNTGAACTATCCAGAGACTACCCCACCTGGGGATCCATTCCATCATCAGCCATCAAACCCAGACACTATTGCACATGCCAGCAAGATGTTACTGAAGGGATCCTGATATCTTGGTCTCTTGTGAGGCTATGCCAGTGCTTGGCAAACATGGAAGTGGATGTTCACAGTCAGCTATTGGATGGAACACAGGGCCCCCAGTGGAGGAGCTAGAGAAAGTACCCAAGGAGCTGAAGGGGTCTGCAACCCTATAGGTGGAACAACAATATGAACTAACTAGTACCCTAAGAGCTCGTGTCTCTAGCTGCATATGTAGCAGAAGATGGCCTAATCGGCCATCATTGGGAAGAGAGGCCCCTTAGTCTTGCAAACTNTATATGCNCCAGTACAGGGGAATGCCAGGGCAAAGAAGTGGGAGTGGGTAGTTAGGGGATCAGGGGCAGGGGGAAGTATAGGGAACTTTTGGGATGGTATTTGAAATGTACATAAAGAAAATATCTAATAAAAAATTGTTTTTGCTATTCTGTGTTTCCAGATAAATTTGAAAATTGTACTTTCCATGTCTTTGAACTATCATGTTGGGATTTTGATGAGGATTTTACAGAATCTATAGATTGCCTTTGGTAGGATGGCCATTTTACAATGTTAATTCTGTCAGTTCATGAGCATGAGGGATCTCTCCATTTTCTGAGATCTTCTTTGATTTCTTTCTTGAGAGACTTGAAGTTATTGTCATACAGGTCTTTCACTTGTTTGGTTAGAGTTACCCCAAGATACTTTATAGTATTTGTGGGTAATGTGAAGGGAATTGTTTCCCTAATTTCTTTCTCAGCCTGTTTAATCCTTTGTATAAAGGAAGGCTACTGATTTATTTGAGTTAATTTTATATCCAGCCACTTTGCTGAAGTTGTTTATCAGCTGGATAAGTTCTCTGGTAGAATTTTTGAGTTTGATTATGTGTACTATAATATCATCTGCAAATATTGATAACTTTATTTTTACTTTATCAATTTATATCCCCTTGATCTCTTTTTGCTGTCTTATTGTTATAGCTAACACTTTGAGAACTATATTGAGTAGATATGGGAAAAGTGGGCATCCTTGTCTTGTCCCTGATTTCAGTGGGATTGCTTCAAGTCTGTCTCCATTTAATTTGATATTGGTTGGGGTTGCCATCCTACAGTCACATCTCTTACCCATAATTGTTCCTGTCTGAAAGAACTGCAGGGATGGAAATGGAGAAGAGCCTGAGGAAAAGAATGTCCAGCAACAGGCCCATAGTGGGATCCAGCTCAAGGGGAGGTCCCAAGGCCTGACACTATTACTGAGGCTATGGGGAGCTCACAAAAAGGGACCTATCATGACTACCCCCAAAAGACCCAACAAGCAGCTGAAAGAGTCAGATGCACTTATTTACACCCAACAAATGGACAGAAGCAGCTGACCCCTATTGTGAAATTAGCGAAGACTGAAAGAAGATGAGGCGAAGGACAATCCTATAGGAGGACCAGCAGTCTCAATTAATCTGGACCCCCAAGATCTCTCAAACACTGGACCTCCAACAGGCAGCATACACCAGCTGATATGAGGCCCCTAACACATATACAGTAGAGGACTGCTGGGTCTGTGCTCATTCAGAGATGATGCCCCTAACCCTCAACAGACTGGAGGCCCCATGGAGTTTAGATGTAAGGTGGGGTGGGGTGGGACATCCACATGGAGACAGGGTGTGGAGGAGGTGTGGGAAGTGGAGCAGTCAGAGGATATATGGGGGACGGGGAATGGAATATGGAGTGTAAAATATAAATTAAAAATTAAACTAAATTTAAAAAGAAATGGAGTACAAATTTATCATTATATGGATGATATCTTGGCCTGAGGAGATAAAAACAAAAATTTCACCCCATGACCTCAAAGTTTTACTAATCTCTCCTCTAACAAAAATATTATTCAAAATAGCCTTGAACAAGATACAACTCATCCCCCATCATCTTTTTGGGGATGGAAAATTTCTTAACTTTAGTCCATCCTCATAAGCCTGTTCTAATATTCCCACAGATATTAAATCTCATATCCTCCAGAGTTTCTTGGGAAAACTCAACTGAATCCAGCCATGGATACCTATCCCTACAAAAACACTACAGCTGCTTTTTGTCCCTTAAAAGGAAATAATAGTAACACCACCACCACCACCACCACCACCACCACCACTACCACCACCACCACCACTACCACCCCTGCTAGCCCCAACACTCACCTCTGGGGACAAACAAGCCCTTTGCTAGATTAATGAGTCACTCCAGCGGCATGTCCCTGACCCAATACATAAAAGACAAACCTGTCTAGATCCTCATATTCAATCATTCTTCCATCCTCATGAGGGCTCCATATCAGTCTCAGGGAAATTTGGAATGGTCCCATATTCCTATTGGCAATGCTCCCAGACTCCTAACAGAGGATGATGCTCTGGCCTCTCTATAAAGCTAGGGTGAGACAGGTCTTACAAACACTGGGCGATGAGCCCGATATCTTCATGAAGCCTGCCCCTCTCATACGTCCAATGGTTACTGAAAAATCACTCCACTTTGCCCTCGGTCTAATGGGGGTTCTCTTGGCAAATAAATAACCATTATCTTAATAAGAAATGAGTCTCTGCTCTGCTACTCATGACGTGGCTCCACTCACCCTTACCCATGCCTCTTTTCATCAACACTAAATCAGGTTTTCTTCATCTTCACCAATGGAAAACTGGAACTGCAGTCATACTTTTCCACCCTTGAGGTCAATCCCCAACTATTCATTTCTGCAAGTTCCCTGGTTGCTTCTGCCAACTCAAGACTGTCTACATATGCTGTCTACATGACCCTTAAGGAGGAAGAGGGGCCTTTCAACTTATTTTCTGATAGTATATATATTGCTAACTTACTTCCCTGGATCATAAGATCTTCCATCTGGTTAGAAGAAAATCCCCTCGTCCCCGTCCATGAGAGTTTCCAATTTGATTAAAGGGAGGACTATACTTCTCTTTATCAAACATGTTCAATCCCGTACCCCTTTACCTGGCCCTATATCCAAGGGAAGCTTCTTGGCTGACCAAGTTGCCTCAAGAGGAATTTTTATAGTCACCTTTGAACAAGCAAAGAACTTTGACTCATGCACTTATGTTAACCTTAAAGGACTACAATGCTAATTCCCCCATATTCCATCCAACCAACTACACTGGATCATAAAAACTCACAATTCATGTCCCTCTTTAATACAACCTCTAAAATTCAACAAATGGGAGCTATCCACACTCCAGTTCTCAAGCCCAATGCTCTTTTACAGATTGATGTCACCCATGTATCCCAATTTGTACAACTAAAAAATACATATTTTGTTATAATAGATACACACTTCCACTTCATATGGGCCTACGCCAAAATGGGAGAAATCTCTTAAAAGCTGATATTCCATATGCTCCCTTCATTCCCCATTATGAGCCTGCCACAATAAATCAATGCAGATAACAGCCCCACCTTCACTAGCATTTATTTTAAATCCTTTGGCTGTTCACAAGAAATTACTCACCATATGGGGATTCCTTATAATCCTCAAGGACAAGCTATAAATTAAATGGCATACCAAACCTCAAAACCCAGCTAAAAAGGTAAGGTGCAACTTCTTACTCCTGTAATGTTCAGTTGGGAATGGCTCTAACAACACTAAATAGACACACAGTCTGCGCCACCCCCCCCACACACACTGTTCCCCTGAATTATTCAGGGTTCTCTATTCAGAGAACTTATGGAATATCTCTATATATTAAAGGGATTTATTGCAACAACTTACAGTCTGCAGTCCAACTAGCACATCAATAGGCAGATAAGAATGGGAAGTCAAAGAATCTATTGGCTGTTCAGTCCCATGAGGATAGGTTTTCCAGTTGGTCTTCTGTATAAACTGAAACCTGAAGAAGTAGGTTCCAATAGATGTGTGGGTAAGTAAGTTTAAGCAGGTGAAGAATGAACAGTTGCTTTTACCTTTGTCCTTATGTAGGACTCCAGAAGAATATATGGTCCAGATTAAAGATATGTACCACCAAGTCTGGATTTGAAACTTCTGAATTCCATAAAAATATTCTTCAACAGGAAATACAACTGAAAAGCAATGCTTGTCTTGTCTGCAGTTTGTTTAATATATCACTGACCTGCTGTCTTGTACATCCTACTTCAACATCTTTAGTGAGGGCAGCTCTCTTTCAAATCACACCATATTTTGAGAAGTCTTTCTCCTAAGTCAATATCTATTGATTGGCCCTCTTTACTATGATTTTTTTTTTTTCCGTTTTAGAGGCTTGTTAAAATGAACTAAGAAAAAGTTTACTTTTGTTGTTGTTGTTGCTGTTGTTGTTGTTGTTGCTGTTGCTGCTGCTGCTGCTGCTGCTGTGTACTTGGTTTCTTTCATCAATGCTCTGTATCATGTAAAAATGCTCTTTGTGTATTAAATGTCTGAAAGATGGCTATGATGATATGTAACGCATAACATGCTAGAACATAAGCATTTGCCTACCCATAACTATCACTTCATATAAGAGGATTCACTGAACATTTCTTTTTGTTATCTTGATGCCATTTAACACTTTCATTATAGTTATGTTTATTATAATCTCTGTACACAAGTTCCTCATGTATATCAAAATATTCCTTTTGTCTATTTCTCCACAATGAGAAATTCTATTAGAAACCATTTTTGTATTTTCTTAAATTTCTCTCAAGCTCTTGAATGTAATGCTTTTGGTTTTCTATGTTTGATATTCATACCTGTATTTCATGAGCATTTGCTTTTTATCTGTTTTTTTTTTTTCCATTGATATTTTCTTGGAAACTCTTTTGCGAGCATTCCATATTTTCCACTATAGTAATTTTGCTCACATTTGCATATTAATTTCAAACTTTCTTGTCTAACTGCTATAACATCTGTTTAATCTTGATGATATAGATTCATTTGCCATCCAGAAAGGAGTTGTTTTGCTTGTTTACTTTGACTTGTAAAAAATTGAATGGCAAACATCTTACATAGAGATAGTCTTTTTCCTATGTAGTACACATGATGCTTATCACCCATTCAAGCATGAAAGAATTTTGAGAAGCTATCCAGGAAATAATGCATAAGCTTCAAAACTTTACTGCCATGACTTCCCGACTTCTTTATTGCTTGTCTGTTCTACTGGTGTGAACACACACACATACACACAAACACACAAACATACACATGCACTCGCACACACACACACACACACACACACACACACACACACCCAGAGTAGCAAATACTGCTCATTTTATAATATTTGCACAATGGAGCACTACTCAGATATTAAAGGCAATGACTTCATGAAATTCTTAGGGAAATGGATGGAACTAGAAAATATCATCCTGAGTGAGGTAATCCAGTCACAAAAGAACACACATGGTATTCACTCAGTGATAAGTGGGTATTAGCTCAAAAGCTCTGCTTACCTAAGATACAATTCACACACCACATGAAGCTCAAGAAGAAGGAAGACCAAAGTGTGGATGCTTCAGTCCTTCTTAGAAGGCTGGATAAAATACTCACGGAAGGAAAGAAGGAGACAAAGTGTGGAGTAGAGACTGAAGGAAAGGCCATCCAGAGACTGGTCCAACTGGGGATCTATCTCATATACAGACACCAAACCAAGACACTATTGTGGATGTCAAGACATGCTTGCTGACCAGAGCCTGATATAGCTGTCTCCTGAGAGGCTCTGCCAGGGCTTAACTGATCATGGGGTTCCCAATGGAAAATTTAGAGAAAGGACTGAAGGAACTAAAGCAGTCTGCAACCCCATAGAAAGAACAACAATATCAACCTACCAGATCCTCCCCAAGATCTCCCAGGGATAAAGCCACCAACCAACGAGTACACATGGAGGGACTCATGGCTCCACATAAAGGACAAGATGTAACAACAAATTCTTTTATCTGGGGGAAAGAATTAACAGAAGAACTTTTACCAGGAGACAGGCCATTTTGTGTCTCATGACATGTATATGTAGTGGTGTCTTATTACTATTACTCTGGCTAATATTTTTCTACTTATAGGGTGTGTTGTTATGTGGTTTTCTTCTGCTTGTTTGGTTAATCTGTCATGACCTCTGACATTTTCACTATGCAAAATTATATATACCAAATCCACTTTATGCTCTAAAATGTATCCTGCTTTGACCCAGAGCAGAGCTCTGGACATCAGGGCTCTTGACTCCCCCAGAATTTATTTTTCCATTTCATTTTCATACTTATGATGTACCTGCAAAGATAATAAGGCATAGAAAATCAAGTTGCTTGTGATTTTGAGTCAGGAGTAAGAATCATTTTAAGCACCTTCCCCCAACCCTGAACCTCCCCCTGGCATTTCTGGTAATTTAAAGGCTTCAGAAAACATAAGCAGAGCACTTTTAAAATAAAAATAGAGATATTTTGATGTGTACCTGAGTTACCCAAACCCCTTACCCCTCAAAAAATCAAATAATGTATGAATTAGTTTATATGTGGATGCTATCTTTTAAATGTTCTATAATCATTCTGCAATCCATGCGCAGATGTTAGGTATGTAGCAAGAAAGTAAGAAGGATCAAGAAAGGATTTCTACAGTGGGGAAATAAAATAACATATAAAGTTATGTAGAGAGTGGGGAACTGGAATGGGAGAATTAAATGAAAAGGGGAAGGGAAGAGTAGGTAAAGGAGAGAATAAGGGGAGAAATAGCTAAACCTAAAGGCCATCTCAGGGGTCATATAGAAATACACTTCAGTAAAAGTTTCTGTATTTTTTTCTTTGTTTCCCTCTCCATTTTCTTATAGGGTTTTAATGTGCTTGTTTGTTTCCTAAAAATAGAATGATGATGTAGAGTTTGATAGGAGGAGAGATTGGGAGGATCTAGGAGGAAATGAGGGAATGCAAAACATGTGATAAGAATTTATTAAATGAAAAAAAATCTATTTACAATCAAAACCTATGATGCTGCCCTTATATTTTATTGTAATAAGTATACATTTATATTTTTCAGGAAATTACGAATTATCAAGAGTAAACAAGAATACAGGGCAAATGCACTTGGAATTTTACGCTACTAGGGGAAATTCTAATATGTCCTTATAGTCTCACACTTGGTTGGTGAGCACTTTTTATACTTTTACTACTTTTTATACTTGTGGATGCACTAGGAAATGTGTGTCATTAACTCTGTCATTAGTACGTTTTTTTAAAGTGAGCAACAAACTTGGTTTCTAATTTAAAAATACTTTATGTTTTTTGTGAGAATGAATCGTTCCTTTCCACCATTTCATTTGGTTTTTAAGGATTTTACTCAGAGTGTCAGGGTAGATCGAATGCACTCTGGCCTGCTAAGCCATCTTGATGACCCAGGACTGTCATCAAGATTGCTATTTGGATTATTCTAGTAACATGATAGTTGTCACAGGTTACTGCACCCAGATTCCCTTCTGGTGAGATGTTTTTGGTAAGCAGAGATCTATTTAGCCAATGATAATTCCATTTGCTTGTACATGCATTAAAAATAGCGCCAATAGCCGGGTGTGGTGGCGCACGACTTTAATCCCAGCACTCGGAGGCAGAGGCAGGCAGATTTCTGAGTCCAAGACCAGCCTGATCTGCAAAGTGAGTTCCAGGACAGCCAGGGCTATACAGAGAAACCCTGTCTCAAACACACACACACACACACACACACACACACACACACACAGCCAAAGCAAAACATGAGTGGTTATTGAGAACAGGTGCAATTTCTCTCTGACTGATGGTATAAAAAAAAAGAATAAATTAATCTTCACTATAGTTCTATTTTGGGCACAATATGGAAAGTTTTCCTGTTCTGTCTGTATGGTAAACACCTCAGTCATTCAGCAAAATTATATTCAGTACCTTCCATGTCAGGAGCACTCTTAAGGATGCTATAAGCAATCTCACTATGGAAATAATTATAAAAAGAAAAAGAAAATAAATATTTTATTCCCAGAATTGTGGTATCAATCCACTAAATATTTACTTAGTTTTGATCCAGGAGAATCACTAAAGTAGCATTTTCAAAAGTAACATTTATTCAGAATTCTGGGAGAGGAGACCGAGAAGTAAGTTAGAAAACGTGTACTCACTAAGCCTACAAAGGTTAAGTTTCTATTCTGCATACTGGCACTTGTGAAGGGACAGAAACAAGTCTTCCCCTTTCACCTGTCTCTCACCTAATTCACCCTAACCTTGTAAGGGATTTGTATTTATACATCATAATAAAAGAATGAAAATATTGTGTGCCTGAGAAAACTTGTGTTGTTACTAACCCAAAGCATTTTTATTATTAAAAAAAATGATCTTAAAAGCATGCATAATGCTGTCCTGAAGTGCTTATATCCAAGGTTTAGTTTAAAAAAAAACTGTAAGGAGAGTCTGGAGAGTGAAACTGTAGCTACTTGTGATATGAGATTTTTTTCCCTACACTTTCCTTCCTTCGGGTTTAAGAAATAAGTTTTCATTCTATTTCAGTATTTATTCTAAGCCAACTAACTTTTAATTGAAACTGAAAATGAGTGTTCTTAGAATAAATTCAAGTTATCCTGATTTTTAATATCAGAAAATAGACAGAACTATAGTATCAACCAGTGCTAGATTAATACATTTAAGAGGGAATGTTGTTTCTTGTTTTTCTAATCATTCTTCTAATTGATACAGATTTTGAGTTTAAGGACTACATGCAACCTCAGCTTTTAGATTGCTTTGAGTCAAATCAGAACTCCAGTTTCAGTGGTTGTGCCATAACTAAAGGAACTGAGAATGTTGGCATCATGTATTAGACTTGTGCCTCACACTCTGAACAAAACACAGTAATTTTGACTGTCAATACCTGCAGCAGATTATGTGCTCACATTTGATTCTTTGTTCTATTTCTTCCTACTATGCATATAATCATTCATTGTACCAAAATATTTTTCACCCCACAATTCCAACTTTGAATATCTCTGCACATCTCTGAAATACCACTATTCAAAACACATTTTAATGTTATTTTGTAAATACTTTATCAGTCAAAAATGGCTTTCTATTTTCAGTACATTATCCTAGGGACTAGCCATTCCTCTGTAGTGATGCTGCTTTCTTGTGGTTATTGGCTTACATTGTTCCCTCTACTTCTAAAAGGTATATATGGCAGTTACCAAAACCTTAGAACCTAAAATATGTGTCTACAAAGGGGAGAGCAAGACTATAAATAAATTATCTTTTCCTTTTAAAAATCATATACCTGAATAAAAAGTTCATACAACTATGTTTTCAAGTTTTCCATTAAATTTGAGATTATACATGCACTTTAAGAAAATGAATTGTGAAATTAGAATGAAGCAATAAAAAAAAGCAGATAAGGAAAATAAAGAAAATAAAGAATGCCAAATTAAAGGGAAAACCTTGCCATATCTAGAGATATTTGTAAAGATCCGTTTGTGTTTTCATAAACACTTCATTAATTGTTATAGAAACAAAAGTGGCCGTGAAGTATAAGATTAATCTGTGATAAAGGATTACATTGTATTCATCAAAATTTGTACTGAACATATAAGCTAGATGAATATGTTGTTTTGTTTTACAATATATTTTTATGAAGAGAACAAAACATATTTCTGATTATACCAAAATAGAAATATCGATAAACTATTACTTAAAAAAATAAATATGGATGCCACATGTATATTTTTTCTTTATTTCCACCACTATTTAGTCCAGTCTAGCTTAAGATCCCCCTGCAAAACAGACTGGCTTTAAATTTATGATGATCCTCCTGATACTGCTTCATAGGTGACATATGTTGGTGTCAAAGTTAGATGACTCAATATTTTTTCAGTTTAAGCATCCTCCCATTTTTATTATAATAACTACATTAAATCTTTTAAGTCTTTAAATTTAAAATGATCTGTACTCATCATGTATGCGACATTTTCTCTAAGACACAAAGATTCTTAGAGTTGACACAGATCTTCATAGAATGAAAAGTTGGGCAAAATGCTATTTGAACCTCCATCTGTCTTTCTTACTATAATTCTTTGTAGACAAGTTATGTAAGTTCTAATTTTACTAATTTACAGCAATCTTATAGCATTGTTCTCATAGTTATTATGATTCTAGAAGATCCTTAAAATAATGTGTACAGAGGAGATTTTTTATCCATTTATATGAACTATATTTTCTAAGCTAAAAGGCACATATATAGCACAATATTATGTATGTATTGCTTTTTTGATGTTTGAGACAAAGTCTCACTATATACACCAGGCTGGCCTTGAACTTGCAGAGACCTACCCGTTTCTACCTCCATAGTGTTGGGAATAAAGGAATAAAGGCATGTACCACCTCTAAGTGAACAACTTCTTCTTCTTCTTCTTCTTCTTCTTCTTCTTCTTCTTCTTCTTCTTCTTCTTCTTCTTCTTCTGCTGCTGCTGCTGCTGCTGCTGCTGCTGCTGCTGCTGCTGCTGCTTCTGCTTCTGCTTCTGCTTCTGCTTCTGCTTCTGCTTCTGCTTCTGCTTCTGCTTCTGCTTCCGCTTCCACTTCGGCTTCCTCTTCCTCTTCTCCGTTTTTATTTTTTCAAAAAATATTTATTTGTTCGTTTATTTTACACTCCTTATTTTATTCTGACCCATCCACACTACAACTGTTCCACATCCCATGCCTTCTCCCAAATACCCTGTCTAGAGGTGGATATCCCCATCTCCCCAACCTACCTGACCTCTAGGAGCCTCTGAATCCCTGGGGCCTCAAGCCTCTTGAAGGTGCATCATCTGTGAATGAACACAGACCCGGAAGTCCTCTACTGTATGTGTGTTGGGGGCCTCATATCAGCTGGTGTATGCTGTCTATTGGAGGTCCAGTGTTTGAGATATATTGGGTGGTCTAGATTAATTGAGACTGCTGGTCCATCTAAAGGGTTGCCCTCCTCCTCAGCTTCCTTCAGGCTTTCCCTAATTCAACAACAGGGGTCAGCTGCTTCTTTCCATTGGTTGGGTACAACTAATCTGCCTAATTCTTTGAGCTGCTTGTTGGATCTTCTGGAGGGCAGCCATGATAGCTTCCTTTTTTGTGAGAGCTCCATAGCCTCAGTGATAGTGTCAGGCCTTGGGGCCTCCGCTTGAGATGGATTCCTCTTTGGGCCTGTCGCTGGACCTTCTTTTCCTCAAGTTCCTCTCCATTTCCATCACTGTAATTCTTTCAGAAAGGAACAATTATGGGTCAGAGCTGTGACTGTGGGATGGCACCCCTCCCTCATTTGATGCCCTGTCTTTCTGTTGGAGGTGGGATTTATAAGCCCACGCTGTTTACTGTCAGGCATTTCATCTACAGTCCCTCCCTTTGATTCCCGAGAGTCTCTCTCCTCCCAGGTCTCTGGTGCATTCTTGAGGGTCTGCCCAACCTCCTATCTCCCAAGGTTGCCTGTTTCCAGTCTTTCTGCTGCCCCTCAGGGCTTCATTTCTTTTCCCTCACCCAATACCAGATCAGGTACTCCTCTACAACCACATGTCCACCTCTCCCACCCCCATCCACTTTACCTCCCAGGTGCCTCCCCCCCCCCCAACTTGTGATTACCTCCTTCTTTTCCAAGTAAGACTGAGGCATCCTCACTTGGGCACTTCAGCTTGTTGACCTTTTTGAGTTCTATGGACTGCATCTTGGGTATTCTGTACAATTTTGGGGGGGAGGTGTGTGTAATAACCAGTTACTAGTGAGTACATACCATGCATGTCCCTTTGGGTCTGAGTTACCTTACTCAGGATGATATTCTCCAGATATATCCATTTGCCCAAGAATTTCATAAATTCATTGTTTTTAATAGCTGAGTATTATTCCATTGTGTAATGAACCACATTTTCTCTGTCAATTTGTCTGTTGTGGGACATCTAGATTTTTCCCAGGTTCTGGCTATCACAAATAAGGCCACTATGAACATAGTGGAACAGATGACCCTGTGGCATGGTGGGGCATCATTTGGGTTTATTCACAAGAGTGGTATAGTTGGGTCTTCAGATAGTTCAGTTTCCAATTTTCTGAGAAATGTTCAGATTGATTTCCGGAGTGTTCCTCCTTCTCCACATCCTCTCTGAAATGTGTTGTCACCTGAGGTTTTAATCTTAGGCATTCTGATTGGTGTAAGGTGGAATCTTGGGGTCGTTTTGATTTGCATTTCCCTGATGACTAAGGACTTTGAGCGTTTCTTTAGGTGCTTCTCAGCCATTTGAGATTCCATTGTTGTGAATTCCTTGTTTAATTCTATACCCCAGTTTTTTATTGCATTGTTTGTTTTTTGGTGATTAACTTCTTGAAGATATAATTGGATATTAGCCCTCTATTGTATGTAGGGTTAGTGAAGACTTTTTTCCCCAATCTGTAGGTTTCTGATTTGTCTGTGTTTTGCCTTACAGAATATTTCCAGTTTCATGAGGTCCCATTTATCAATTTTTGATCTGAGAGCATGAGGCTTTGGAGATCTGTTTAGAAAATTTCCCCCTGTGCCAATGAGTTCAAGGCTCTTTCCCACTTTCTCTTCTATTACATTCACTGTATCTAGTTTTATGTTGAGGTCCTTGATCCACTTGGACTTGAATTTTGTGCAAGGTGATAAACATGGGTCTATTTTCATTCTTCTACATACAGACAACCAGTTAGATCAGTACCATTTATTGAAGATACTTCTTTCCCACTGTATATTTTGGCATCTTTTTCAATGATCAAGTGTCTGTAAGTGTGTGTGGTTTTATTTCTGGGTCTTCAATTCTATTCAATTAATCAACATGTCTGTCTTTGCACCAATACTATGCAGGTTTTATCACTATTGATCTGTAGTAAAGCTTGAGATCAGAAAAAGTGATTTTCCCCAGCTGTTCTCTTATTGTTAATAATTGCTTTCACTCTCAACCTAGATGTCCCACAAGAGAAGAATAGATACAGAAAATGTGGTTCACTTATACAATGGGATACTACTCAGTTATTAAGAAAGAGGACATCCTGAGTTTTTCAGGCAAATGGATAGAACTAGAAAATATCATACTGAGTGAGTTAACTCAAACCCCAAAGGACATGCATGCTATGTACTTACTAGTAAGTTGATGTAACGCATCAAAAAAAAAAAAAAAAAACCAATGTACAGAATACACAAGATACAGTCCACATAAATGAAAAAGGTCAACAAACTGAAGTACCCAAGTGAGGATGCCTCAGTTCCACTTGGGAGAGAGAAGAAAGCAACCACAATTGGGGAGGGAGGAAGGGACCTGGGAGGGAAAGTAGACAGGGTGGGGAGTGGGGGGAGAGGGGAACCTGATCTGGTATTGGATGAGGGACAAAGACTGAAGACCTTTGGGAAAGCATTAAGACTGAAAACATACAAGCTCTGGAAATATGAGTTTGGGGGGACCCTCCAGAATGCACCAGAGGCTTGGGAGGTAAGAGACTCCCAGGAATCAAAAGGAGGGACCTTAGATGAAATACCTGATAGTAGGGAGAGGGAACTTTTAGAGCATGACTCCAGCAGAAAGACAGAAGATCAAGTGACAGAGAGGTTTGCCCTTCCACAGTCAAAATTCTAACCCATAATTGTTCCTGTCTGAAAGAACTGCAGGGATGAAAATGGAGAAGAACCTGAGTAAAAGAAGGTCCAATGACAAGCCCAAAGTGGGATCCAGCTCAAGGGGAGGTCCCAAGGCCTGTCCCTATTACTGAGGCTACAGAGAGCTTATAAAAAGCAACCTAGCATGACTGCAAGCTAGAAGTTCCGACAAGCAGTTGAGTCACAGGCAGATATTTGCACACAACAAATGGACAGAAGGAGCTGACCCCTGTTGTTGAATTAGGGAAGGCAGAAAGAAGCTGAGGAGAAGGACAATCCTGTAGGAGGACNAGNAGTATCAATTAATCTGGACCCCTGAGATCTCTCAAACATTGGACCACCAAAACAGACAGCATTCATCAGTTGATATGAGGCCCCCAACACAAACATCAGAGGACTAATGAGTCTGTGTTCATTCAGTGATGATGTATCTAACTCTCAATAGACTGGAGGCCCCAGGGAGTTTAGAGGTCAGGTGGGGTGAGGGTGGGTGCATCCACATGGAGACAGAATGAGTGGGGGGGAATGTGGGATGTTGTAGGGTAGATGGGGGGCACAGAATGGAATATAGAGTTTAAAAAATAAATTAAAAAAATAAATAGCCCCAGGCTGATCCGGCACCCGGCACCTTTCCCCACCCGAGGAGGGGTGTTCGCCTGGGAGTAATCCCCCGGCATCCAGCGCCTTTCCCCACCCGAGGAGGGGTGTGCGCCCGAGAGCAGTACTAAGGCTTGAGCCAACATTCAGGGCCTTTTCCCGCCCGAGGAGAGGTGTCTGCCCAGAAGCAGTCTCCCAGGTCTGAACCGGAAGGTGAGCCATCTTTGCTCCAGTGCACTGCAGGGGAGAGAGCAGACTGGAGA
>NC_034613.1:57091824-57106911 GCF_900095145.1 Mus pahari
GGGGGGAGGGGTATGGGAAACTTTCGGGATAGCATTTGAAATGTAAATAAAGAAAATAATAATAATAAAAAAATAAATAAATAAAAGCATTTTTGCATTAAAAGAAGGAAAAAAATAGTGAAAAAATGTTTTCACTATTCTAAGTTTTTTCACCTTTCCAATTGTATTTGAGAATTGCTCTTTCCATTTCTTTGAAGAATTGTGTTTTGATTTTGGTGGGGATTTCATTGATTCTATAAATTGCTTTCTGTAGGATAGTCATTTTTACTATGTTAATTCTGCTAATCCATGAGCATGGGAGATCTCTCCATTTTCTGAAATCTTCCATTTCTTTTGCTGGTTATGGTGGCACACACTGGTAGAATTTGCTGAAATAGGCAGACTCAGGAGGATCATGAGTTTGAGTCCAGCCTGGGCTATACATCTTTTAAAATATCAAAAAGCCAAGTATCTTGAGATAAAGTATCAAATTCTTGTCATGTGACCCAAGAGAGAATAAAAGAAAATCAAGATATTGACAAGATTCCAACTCATATTTGACATATGAGATAAATATTTGAAATAAAAAGAATCTTGCATAGACACTTGATATTTCTTTGATTATGTTGTTAAAAGGAAATGACTAATTGAAACAGGCAAGTAAATGATATGAGGACAGAGAAACTGAGAAGAGTATTTGATTCTATTTCTACCACTTAATTTCCTGTAAATTGCCCTCCCTCAAGGACACCAAGGTGAGGTGTCATCATAGGAGGATGAATGGTATTAACCAAGCCTTGATTTCTAACTGATGCCCAGTTACTAGTGTGAGAGAACTCATGTGTTTAAAAAAACACAAAATGAATGCAAAAAAGCAAGTAAATAATTAAAACACAACTATGATTGTGCTCAGTGTTTACCATGTATATGTAATTACTGTGCACAAAGTGTATTATATTCATGTGAACCAGTTAAAGAGAAAAATCTCTTATCTTTGGAGCACCACAACAACGCTATCAACAACATCCTGTTCTGAAAAGATGTACTTGAAATAAGAAGGAGAAATGAGGACCTGAGTGGTGGCTTAATAGATGAGGCATATTCTGCACAAGTTTAGGGACCAGATTTTGCATCCTTAGAAACTGCATAACAGCTGAGCAAGCCTAATTTGCACCTGGAACTCTAATTCTCAGGAGACACAGAAAAGAAATCCCCATGGGCAAGCTAGGTAGCAAGGCTAGCCAAAGAGATGAATTCTGATGTCAACCTTAGATCTTCTCATATGTGTGCTTATTGCTTTGCACATGTGTGCAGATACATTAATCTGTATACAAATAAGTACACACATGCTGACATAAACACATGCAAAATATAATGTAAAACTACTTAAATAGTGATCAGAGAAGATATATGAAGCATATAGGAGGCAAGAGATGTTCTTCTATCTCATGGAAAACAAGTAACTGATGAAGTTTTTAAAAATGAGAACATATTCTTAAAGATACTCCTCAATCAAGAAGTAGGTTTGATTTCTATCCCCTCGATGTTGGTTCTATGAGCTAGCATTTTATGATTTCAACCCACAAAGTCAAATGATTTCAGTTTATTTGTCTTATGATGCTAGGGCATAAAAGTCAACCAGATATGATCTGATACTTTACATAGCATATTGTCTCTCAACACTCCTTCTTAGGTACTGGACTATAGCAGGCTTAAACCAAATGGAAAGATAATATGTAGTTACTATAGTGTATGGTAAAGACATTCTGAATGTTAGTCTTAAAAGGTCAGATGCTTTTACATGATTTTAACCAATCCTCCAATATTTTTTATTGATAACACAACAACTTGAAAAGTGCATAAACAAAATGCTAGGATACATAATTATGTAATTGTTTAGAATAACACATCTTTACTTGTGACCTAGAGATAATGTCACTTTATTAATATAATCATCAACACCTGTTTTTCTGCTTGTTGACCATTTTGAGTTCTGTGGATTGTATCTTGGTTAGTCTATCCTTTTTATTTCTAATATTCACTTGTTAGTGAGTACATACCATGCATGTCTTTTTGGGACTGAGTTACCTCACTCAGGCTGATATTATCTAGTTCCATCCATTTGTGTGCAAAACTCATTATGTGCTTGGTTTTGGTAGCATTTAATGTACTCACTAAGGTTACCAAGCTGAAGGGCTCAAGAGAGGACTCCTCAATCCCACCTGAGAGGGAGAAGACAGCAATCACAAGCAGGGAGGGAGGGAGGCCCCTGGGAGGGAAAGTGGATGGTGAGGGGAAGAGGGGAACCTGATCTGGTATTGGGACTGAAGCCCTGAGGGTCAGCAGAAAGAATGGAAACAGGCAACCTTTGGATGTAGACTGCAATTTGAAAATCAGATGTGAACTTTCAACTACTTCTTCAGGACCATTGCTATCTGCTTTCCATCATGCTCCCTGTGATGACAATAAAGGAATAAGCCTTTGAAACTATAAGCAATACCCCATTTAAATGCCTTCCTTTATAAGTTACATTAGTCATGGTGTCTCTTCACGGAAACAAAACAGTAATTAAAATGGACCCCAATCAGATATGGACATTTAAATATTTTTTTGTTTCTATGCCATAATCTAGATTAAGAAACACAGAGAGGTGAAAAGACACACATGTTCTCACATATGAGAGTACCATAAAAGCAGAAAATCAGAAGTCATAATATATATTCAAAGGACCTGTAAGTTTAAAAAAATTCCTATCAAACTCTTATGAGATAAAGAACTTTGCATTGGTCATCTACTGCTAGCCATGGGGTCTGGCCTTAACCATGGTTTGTATCCTTAGTCAGACTCCATTGGACTTCCTTTGTGAGTGGTTAACATTTGGAGATAGCTTTGGTGTTATGGATGGGAGGTTTTGTCCACTTCTCTTCTCAGAGATGGGATCCCATCTGGCACAGACATGTTCACACACCACTGGACAACTGACTATACCCTAAATATACACTTGAAAAGGGATAGCATCTTCAACAAACATTGCTGGTCTGACTGGATGGCTCCATGGAAAAGAATGAAGATTCATACCTATAACCCTGCACAAAATTCAACTCCAAATGCATCAAGGACCTCAATAGAAAACCAGGAACACTGGATCTGATAGAAAAGAAAGGGGAACATAGCCTCGAAGTAATTGGCAGAGAGAAGTGCTTTCTGAGTGGGACACCATTAACACAGGCACTCAAATCATCAGTTAATAAGCGGGACCTCATGAAATGGATAAAGAAATCTTCTGTATGGCCAAGGACATTAGATCAAAGAAGTAGGTTACAGACCGAAAAAGATTTTTTCTTACCACCCACACATGAAAAACTCAAAAATCTTAATTTTATGAATAAAATTCAATTAAAGAATGATAAAGATCTAAAGAATTCTCAAAAGAGGAAACTCAAATGGCCTAGAAATACTTAAGTACGCAGTACACTTAGTCATCTGGGAAATGAAAATCAAAACCATTTTGAGATTTCACCTGACACCCATCATGGCTAAGATTACTAAGACAAATGACAGCTCATGTTGGCAAGGATGGAGACTAAGGTGAGCACTCATCTATTGCTGGTCAGAAGGGAAATTTGTACAGACAAAATTGAAATCATGCTGATTCCTCATGAAGGTAGAAAATGATTTACCTACTATACAGCTATAATACTCTGATCATATGCCAAAAAGAATGCTTCATTCTACCACAGTTAAATGGTTAAAAGTTAACAATTAAACAGTTAAATACCACTTGTTAAATGGTATTCATTACTGATGAATACACAATAGCTAGAAATTGGAAACAACCTAGATGTCTGTCAATGGATGAGTGGATAAGGAGAACATAGTAAATTTACAAACAGCAATATTACTGAGCTATTTAAAATAAAATCATAAACTTTGCTGGCAAATGGATAGGATAGAAACAATCATCCTGATGCTATTTTATTTTTATTAGATGAGTAATAACTCAATGTGTAAATATACATGTTCTCATCCATTCTTCAGTTGAGGGACATCTAGGTTGTATCCAGTTTCTGGCTATTAGGGATAAAATTGCAATGAACATAGTTGATCAAGTATCCTTGTGGTATTATGGTATATGTTGGGGTATATACCTAAGAATGATATATATGGGTCTTGAGGTAGATCAATTTTTATTTTTCTGAGGAACTACAATATTGATTTACATAGTGGCTATAAAAGTTTTCAGTCCTACCAGCAACCAGAGTGAATGAGTTAACCCAAATGGAGAAAGGCAGAGTATGCATTCACTTATAGGTGGATATTAGCTGTTAAGTAAATGATAACCAAGCTACAGTTCACAGACCCAGAGATGCTCAGTAACAAGGAGGGCTCTACATGGGGCACATAAACATCCCTGAAAAAGGGAAATAGATTTTGTGTGTAGACTGGGGGAAGGTAGGAATGGGAGTGAGAAAGATCAGTTGGTGGGGAAGAAAAATCATTTTTAGTAAGGTAACCATCATCTAGGAAGACAAATATGACATGTGTATTTATTTATTTATTTATTTATTTATTTATTTATTTATTTATTTATTTATTTATTTATTTATTGGTTTTTCAAGACAGGGNTTCTCNGTGTAGCCCTAGCTGTCCTGGAACTCACTCTGTAGACCAGATGTGTTTTCTTATAAGTCTACATATACCAGATATAATATTATTGGTAAATTGAACTTTTAAGAAAATCATCCATCTTTTTTAGTATTGCCTACCTTTTGGACAACAGAAGTCCATGATTCATGCCTGTCAATACTGGGTATGTACTTTATGTTTGACATAGTTGTATTCAACTTCATGAACTGTTACTGTGCCCTATCTCAATCCTTTCCTTTTGGTAGCACAAAGCATACTGCTGCTGGGATTGAGACCAGAGGAAACTGGACATTTTCCCTACTATCTTGGTAAAGAACGGAGAGACAGAATAAACTTTATATATAATTATATACTTTTTAATATTAATAAGGATCTGGCAGGATCATAAATTATATAGACAAATTATAGTAGTTGCTTTGTATTAGCAGTGCTGTGTATCACAGATGCTAATTTTTGTGTTTTATTTTACTTCTTTGTAAATGACCAAGTTCTTCATACAGTAAATTATAGAAAGCTTAGAGATTGTACCTGGAGAATATATGGCAGAGGAAGAGAGTCATCAAGCATAACATGAGATAAGACATTTAGCACAAATATTGGAAGGTCTTTTCTACCTGTGTTGCATATAATATACAGATCGTTCTGGTTAAAAAAAAAACCCTCTATCTATAAATAACTGGGTGTTATATTAGTGACACATGAAAGGCCATCAAATAATTCTTTGTCCCAGGTTCATTGGGCCTCTGTACTTTCTCTCTCTCTGGCTGAATAATCCTAGAAGTATTTTTTTTGTCTAGTTAACACACCATTTCTCTTTCTGTTAACATATATCTGTCTAAATATTTGTTCAGTGACAAAGAATTAAGAAATCTCAGGGTGTGTTCTGTGATTTCAGAACCACGCCTATAACAAACCAAAGGTAAGTGCAGCATAAAATATTTGTATCAATAAATTTTAAACTAATTCCTTACTTTATTTTCTTAGTTTTCCACCCCCTTGTTTTTAAATCTAAGTTACATATTTTGTTAAATATATTACTGTAAAATAAGGCCATAAATTAATAAATTTTCTTGTCTAACTAGTACCTATTTTATTTTATTTTATTTTATTTTGCCAAGTTATAAAATGAAACAGTAATTGCTGTTGCTGTTTACCATAGAGGGAACACCTGAATTTCTCTGCAGTAAGAGCCAGGTCTATGTTGATGGTAGTGGAATTAGTTACATTCTTTTTCAGAAGGAAAAGAAAATCACTAAGGAGTGTGTCACATAACTACTTGTATTAAGGATTTCTTTTACATATGTTAACAATCTATTGTGTTCAAAAGACATCATTTTCAAAAGACTATCAGTAGGCACATACTTCATTCTAGCTTCCCTAACCCTAGGACTATATGAAATACATGAAAATCAGTCTGTGAAAAATGTATTTAATATTGGAGGCACATGTGAAACATCTCCAAAGTTTTCAATTTTACTAGACAACAAGACTTTGAGTTATGAAGAGTGTAAATACCTAGTTCTCATCTCATTTATGCAGGCAAAGAGACATCAATTTTATGTTCTTGAGTGTTTCAGTTTTTCACCATCATTTCTAGTAAATCCAGTATATGCAATTATATAGTCTACAGAACAACTCTCATATATTCTTCCTATTTATGCTATAAAGTTTATCCTTTAGTCTGATATGAATACTGACAAGTTAATTGTGTGATTTAAAGAACAGTGAGTGATAATTCAACTAGAAAGAGAAGGATGAGCAATATAATTCTGGAATGAATTCTGAACACACAAAGATAAGTACCCAAACAGAATACAAAAGAGTACAAAAATTATAGAGTAGCAGACGGTGCTCTTGTACTTATATTGCAACTTGTTAGGAAGATGGGTATAGTTCCCTAGTGATCTTGCCACTTGCAAATAAAAGAGTCAGAGCAGTAAGCACTCTCTGACTGTCCATGATGGAGTTCTTCTGCTTTTCAATCTTTACTGCCATTGTGTTTATTAAACCCCAGGAAACAAATACAAACACATAAAATGCTTTCAGATAGCCTCTTCACTACTTCAAATCTGTATGTTTCAGTGACTTCTCTCTATCTGTAACTACTGACAACTAATTCAAAGAATCAGGCCAGATGCAGTAACACATCCAGATAACCAATAAAATTCTTGGCATTGGCTTTAGGATGCCTTTACTGTGGACAGAGCAGATGGGAGATTCTTTGCTGATATTTTCTTTAACTCTTTAAACAACACCAGCAGAAGCATTTATAAGAAACTCAGATATTTATGAAGGCTGTCATCCATCCTTTGTTGTTGTTGTTGTTAAACAATGTATACTTAAGGATGTGCAAAGATCTGCTCTTTTTTTACATTTAAAACCTAATGCTTTGCCAAATGATTGAAATTATCTACATTCATATTATGACCATGAAATCAATAATCTAAAGCAAAATGGTTTTATGTGACAAATACATTGCTAAAAATGTATGAATAGTACTAAAATAAATTACATTTTTAGACCACGAAAAATCTCACTTTTTATTTATTTCTTGCCAAGGGCAAGTAAATATAAGAATAAACACCAAACCAATCACAATCATGTTTATTCATCATGTAATGAAAGAGACTTCTCAGAAATTAAAACTCTAAATACATCTCAGAGAAAAGTGAAAACAGGTTAAAAAGCTAAGTTATTGTTCTATATGGCAACTTCATATTTTTTATCTTACCCACTCTCTTGTGAAAGGAAAGAAACATTGAAGGACTAACAGTAACACTTATCCTAGTACTCTGGTTAATCTAAAAAGATGGCATTATTAATGATAATAAAGCAACAACAATAACCTAGAAGGCATGACAAACCATGCTCAGAAGTGGGGCAAAATTTCCTCCAAACAAAATAAATTCTGACACAGAGCTAACAATAACTTGGCTACTATGCTACTACTTTTAAGTTCTTAGGACAATTTGAGGAGGTGATATAGTTTTTGTTATTGAAACATCTACTACCTTAGTAGTTGTGATAGTTTCATGGGCTTATGCTTATGTCAGTGCTCACAAATTTTATGTAATAAATTTTTCATTAATTTTGCATATAAGTTGGAATTTAATTATTCTGATTACCAAAAAAAGCATTTTTTCTATAGTAAGTTTATGGATTAAAATGATTCTATATTTAATGTGTAATAATGTAATTTCTTAAAATTTATAGGTATAACATATTATATAACTAATTATATAAACAGAAATTAGTAATCATACTGTAAGTTTTTCAGATGTTAACAAGTAGTTTCAATAGATCCATGAAGACAATGCAAAACATGCCTTTGAATTACTTAAAACTATTTTTTTTTTGGCCAAGACTTAGTTAGGACATTTGGTCACCATTCATTACGGAAACATGGTTAAAGTGTAATATTCATGTCTGAGGTTTTGTAGATATTATACTGGGTAACACTCAGTTAAACATAGATTTTTTTGTGATGGGTACTATGTGAAATAAACTTTTTAAGTTTATGGATATGTATATTAGCTTGATTAAATCTTTCTATAATACAAGCATGGGTCATATCATGACATTCTTCTTCATAAATTTGTACAAATATTACAAGGTTATTTAAAAGACAAGCTTAGCTCTTCTAATATTCTTACTATTATTTATATTGGATTATAATATTCTAAGGATAATAACTTTTATTTTGATTAAAACAGAAAGATATTCTGGTTTTCTCCAGTTTTAAATAATAATCTCAGATATGTGTTGCTCTGTTCACTAACCTTTTTATTGAAAGAATAATAACATGAGTAAACATTGGACCACAATAACTGAAGAGTCCTTAGTGCTAGCCTACCTCTACTCAAAGGGTAAACAGACTGAGAAAGAAATTAGGGAAACTTTCACAATAGTTACAAATAATATAATATATCTTGGTGCAACTCTAACCAAACAAGTGAAAGATCTGTATGACAAGAACTTCAAGTCTCTGAAGAAAGAAATCAAAGAAGACATCAGAAGATATAAAGATCTCTCATGCTCATGGATTGTCAGGGTTAATATAGTAAATTTTGGATAGTTAATAATAATTTATATAGTAAAATAATATAGTACATTTTGGCATTTTGCCAAAAGCAATGTACAGATTTAATGCAATCCCCATAAAAATTCCAACTCAATTCTTCACAGACTTAGTGATTTACAATTTCATTTGGAATAGCAAAAAACCCAGGATAGCAAAAACTATTGTCAAAAATAAAAGACCTTCTAGGGGAATCACCATCCCTGACCTCAAGAGGGGTTAACAGAGCAATAGTGATAAAACCTTTATGGTATTGGTATAGTGACAGGCAGATCAATGAAATACAATTGAAGACCCAGAAATGAAGCCACAGACCTATGGACACTTGATCTTTGACAAAAGAGCTAAAACCATACAGTGGGGCAAAAAAGACAGCATCTTCAATAAATGGTGCTGGTTCTACTGGCAGTCAACATGTAGAAGAATGCGAATTGATCCATTCTTATCTCCCTGTACGAAGCTCAAATCCAAGCGGATCAAGGACCTCCACATAAAGCCAGATACATTGAAACTAAAAGAAGAAAAAGTGGGAAAGAGCCTTGAACACATGAGCACAGGGGAAAATTTCCTGAACTGAACACCAATGGCTTATGATCTAAGATCAACAACTGACAGATGGGACCTGATAAAATATCACAGCTTCTGTAAGGCAAAGGGCACTGTCAATAGGGCAAAACAGCATCCAATATATTGGAAAAAAAATGTTTACCAATCCTACATCCAATAGAAGACTAGTATCCAATAAATACAAAGAACTCAAGAAGTTAGATTCCAGAGAACCAAATAACCTTATTAAAAATGATGTATAGAGCTAAAAAAAAAAAGAAATCTCAATTGAGGAATATCAAATAGCCAAGAAGCACCTAAATTAATGCTCAACATCCTTAGTCATCAGGGAAATCAAATCAAAATGATCCTGAGATTCCACCTCACACCAGTCAGAATGGCTAAGTATAAAAACTCAGATGACAGCAGATGCTGGTGAGGATGCAGAGAAAGAAGAACACTCCTCCAATGTTGGTGGGATTACAAGCTGGTACAACCACTGTGGAAATCAGTCTGGCAGTTTCACAAAAAATTGGACACAGTAAAACCTGAGGACCCACCTATACCACTCCTGGGCATATACCCAGAAGATGCTCCAACATGTAATAAGGACACATGCTCCACTATGTTCATAGCAGCCTTATTTATAATAGCTAGAACCTAAAAAGAGCCCAGATGTCCCTCATCAGAGGAAGACATACAAAACATGTGGTAGATTTTCACAATGGAGTACTACTCAGCTATTAAAACAATGACTTTGTGAAAGTCTTAGGGAAATGGATGGAACTAGAAAAATATCATCCTGAGTGAGGTAACCCAGTTTTAAAAGAACACATATGGTATATTCTCACTGATATGTGGTTATTAGCCCAAAAGCTTGGAATACCCAAGTTATAATTCAAAGATCAGTTGAAGCTCAAGAAGGAGGAAGACCAAACTGTAGATGCTTCAGTCCTTCTTAGAAAGGGGAATAAAATACTCACAGGAGGAAATGAAATATGGAGAAAATGTGTGGAGCAGAGACTGAAGGAAAGGCCTTCCAGAGACTGCCCCCACTTGGGGATCCATCCCATATACAGTCATCAAACTCAGACCCTATTTTGGATGCCAAATTTATCAAGGACCTCAGCATAAAACCAGGTATACTGAATCTACTAGAAGAGAAAGCGGGAAAGATCGTTGAACTCATTGGTATGGGGTGGGGAGGAATTTCCTAAACACAACTTCAAAGACAATGTTATAGAAAAAGAAGTACACTCCTCCAATCCTGGTGGGACTGCAAGCTGGTAAAACCACTATGGAAAACAATCTAATTGTTCCTCAGAAAATTGGAAATAGTTCTACCTGAAGACCCAGTTACACCACTACTTGGCAAATACCCCAAAGATGCTCGAACATATGAGAAGGACACATGCTCGATTATGTTCATAGCAGCCTTATTTACAATATTCAGAACCTGGAAACAGCCTAGATGTTCCACAATGGAAAAATGGACAGAGAAAATGTGGTACATTTACACAATGGTGTATACACAGCTATTAAAACAATGCCTTCATGAAATTTACAGGCAAATGGATGAAAGTAGAAAGTATCATCCTGAGTGAGGTAACAAAGGGACACGCATGGTATGTACCCACTGATAAGTGGATATTAGACAAAAAGCTCAGGATACCCACAACACAACTCACAGACAACATGAAGCTTAACAAGAAAGAAGAGCAAAGTGTAGATGCTTCAATCCTACTTAGAAGAGGGAACCAAATAATCACAGGAGGTAGAGGGTACATAGGCCTGTGAAGCAGAGAGGAAGGGGAAGGGAAAAGGGGATCAGGAATAGGTATGGAAAGAGATAGGAAGGAAGCCCAAATGGTCAGGAAAATGGAAAATATGTAGTAGTAGGGGGTGGGGAATGGGGGCATAGAGTCACTAGAAAGTCCCAGATATCAGGGAAGAGAGGATAAAAGCAAAAATAAGGCTGAAAAGAAAAAAAAAACAACACATTTATAGAAAAGTGAAAAGTTAGATAGGAGGGAATATGAAATTAATCTTGACGCTGAGGAGTAATGGGGTGTAGGAGAGGTTGACATCCAATCTTTTTCTTTTTTTTAAAGGAATAGTTTTGGGCTCAGGTCCCAAAGGGGATGACATTAGCTGAAGTACACAACAAACAGGAGGTGTAACCTGTAGAGATCACCACCAGTAGATAGGCTTGGCCCCCAGATGAGAGATGGGGCCACCCACACATCTCATTAATTTTCACCCAGGATTGTTCCTGTCTTAAGGAAATTCAGGAACAAAAAATGGAGCATAGGATGAAGGAAAGGCCATCTAGAGACCACTCCACCTTGGGATCCATCCCATCAACAAACACCAAACCCTAACACTATTGCTGATGCAACGAAGTGTATGTTGACAAAAGTCTGGTATAGCTGTCCTCTGAGAGGCTCTTCTAGCACCTGAGTAATAATGATGCAGGTGCTCACAGCCAACCATTGGACTGAGCCTGGGACTCCAGTAGAAGACCTAAGGGAAAGAATGATGGAGGTTAAGTGGATTGCAACCTCATAGAAAGAACAACAATATCAAGTAACAGGACTCCCAGGGCTAAACCACCAACCAAAATGTGTACATGGATGGGTCCATGGCTCCAGAGGCCTGTCTTATCTGACATCTATGGGAGAGGAGTCACTTGGTCCTGTGGAGGTTTGATGACCCAGCATAGGGGGATGCTAGATGGGTGAGGCATGGGTAGGTGGGTGTAAGAGCACCCTCTTAGAGGCTAAGGTGAGGAGATATGGGTGGGGATTTGTAGAGGGGAGACAAGGAGGGGAACAACACCTGAAATGTAAATAAATATTAAAAAAAGAAAAAAAAGATCAAAAATTGATAAATGGGACTTCAAGAAACTGAAAAGCTTCTGTAAAGCAAAGGACAGAGTTAATAGGACAAATCAGCAACCTTCAGAATGGGAAAAAGATCTTTACTAAACCTACATTAGACAGAGGACTAGTATCCAAAATATATAAAGAAATCAAGAAACTAACCTCAAAAATCCAAACAACCCAATCAAAAATGGGGAATATAAGTAAACAGAGGATTCACAACAGAGGAATCTTGAATGGCTGAGAAGCACTTAAAGAAATTTTAAAACTCCTTAGTCATCAGGGCAATGAAAATCAAAAAGACCCTGAGATTCCACCTTACACCAATCAGAATGACTAAGCTCAAAACCTCAGGTGACAGCACATGTTGGAGAGAATGTGGAGAAAGAGAAACACTTCTCCATTGCTGGTAGAATTGCAGACTGGTACTACCACTGTGTAAATCAATCTGGAGGTTCCCCCCAAAATTGGGAATAGATCTACTGAAGACCCAGCTATACCATTCTTGGGCATATACCGAAAAGATGATCCACCATGCCACAGGGACATATGTTCTTCTATGTTCTTTATGATAGCCAGAAATTGGAAACAACCCAGATGTACCTCAAAGGAAGGATAGATAGAGAAAATGTGGTTCATTTACACAGTGAAATAATACTTAGTTATTAAGAACAAGGATATCATGAGTTTTGAAGGCAAGCGGATGGAAGTAGGAAATATCCTGAATGAAGTAACTCAGTCCCCAAAGAACATGCATGATATGTACTTACTAGAAGGTTGATATTAGCCAAAAGAGTAGAGAAAATACATGATGTAATCCACAGAACTCAACAAGGTTAACATGCAAAAGGGGCCCAAGTGAGGATGTTTTAATCCCACCTGGAAGGGAGAAGAAAGCAATCATGGGAGCCAGAGGGAGGATGGGAGAGGGGAAGGGGAGGGGAAAAGTAGAACATGATCAGAGGTACAAGGAGGGAGGGGAAAATAGGAGAGAAACACTGAGAGACAGCAGAATGAATGGAAATATACAACCTGGGGGGGGGGAGGCATGAACCCCTCCAGAAAGTTCCAGAGACCTGTGACATCAGAGACTCTTAGGACTCAAAGGAAAGAACCTTAGATGAAATGCCCAACAGTAGGGATAGGGAACTTGTAGAATCCACCTCCAGTTAAAAGATAGGACATCAATTGGAAGGGTGGGGTTGCCATCCAACAGTCACAAACTCTGACCAAGAATTTTTTTCATCTAAAAGAACTTCAGGGACAAAAACTGAGAAGAGACTGAGGGAAAGGAGGTCTAGTGACTGGCCCAATTTGGAATCCAGCTCAAGGAGAGACTCCAAGGCCTGACACTATTACTGAGGCTATGTTGTGCTTACAGACAGGAGCCTAGCACAGCTGTCCTCTGGGAATCCCAACAAGCAGCTGAGACAGACACAGATACTTATACCCAATCAATGGATTGACATCTGGGGCCCTCATAGTTGAATTAGGGAAAAGGTGTAAGAAGGTGAGGAGGTGGGCAACTCCATTGGAAGACCAGTAGTCTCAACTAACCTGGAACCCTGAGATCTCTCAGACACTGAGCCACCAACCAGGAATCAAACACTAGCTGGTCCGAGGCCTCTGACACATCAGAGAACTGCCTGGGCTGACCTCAGTGGGAGAAGATGATATGCCTAATCCTTGAGAGACTTGAGGTTCCAGGGAGTGGGGAGGACTGGCAGGGTTGGGGCAACATCCTCAAGATGAACATCTTCCAAGATGAATTCTCAGTTCTGAATTCCTATGCTCCAAATGCAACAGCAGCCACACTCATTAAAGAAACTTTAGTAAAGCTCAAAACACACATTGCACCTCACACAATAACAGTGTGAGACTTCAACACCCCACTCTCACCAATGGACAGATCCTGGAAAGAGAAACTAAACAGAGACACATGGAAACTAACAGAAGTTATGAAACAAATGGATTTAACAGAGATCTAGAGAACATTTTATCCTAAAACAAAAGGATACACCTTCTTCTCAATACCTCATGGTACCTCCTCCAAAGTTAACCATATAATCTGTCACAAAACAGGCCTTAACAGATACAAAAATATTGAAATTATCCCATGCATTCTATCAGATCACTACAGACTAAGGCTGATCTTCAATAACAACATAAATATTAGAAAGCCAACATTCAATGAAGAACACTTTACTCAATGATATCTAGGGCAAGGAAGAAATAAAGAAAGAAATTAAAGACTTTTTAGAGTTTAATGTAAATGAAGCCACAACATACCCAAACTTATGGGACACAATAAAAGCAGTCCTAAGAGGAAAACTCATAGACCTTATTGCCTCCAAAAAGAAAATAGAGAGAGCATACACTAGCAGCTTGACAGCATGTAAAACTCTAGAAAAAAAGAAGCCAATTCACCCAAGAGGAATACATGTCAAGAAATAATCAAACTCAGGACTGAAATCAACGAAGTGGAAACAAAAAGAACTACTCAAAGAATCAACCAAACCAGGAGCTGGTTCTTTGAGAAAATCAACAAGAGAGATAAACCCTTTTCCAGACTAACTAAATGGCACAGTATCCTAATTAACAAAATAAGAAATGAAAAAGGAGACATAACAACAGATCCTGAGGAAATCCAAAACATCATCAGATCATACTACAACAGGCTATAATCAACAAAACTCCAAAACCTGGTTGAAATGGAAATGTTCCTAGACAGATACCCGGTACCAAAGTTAAATCAGGATCAGATTAAGGATTTTAACAGTCCCATTTCCCCTAAAGAAATAGAAACAATCATTAATAGTCTCCAAACCAAAAAAAGTCCAGGACCAGATGGGTTTAGTGTAGAGTTCTACCAGACGTTCAAAGAGGAGCTAATTCCAACTCTCCTCAAACTATTCCACAAAAAGAAACAGAAGGTGCTCTACCCAATTCATTCTA
>NC_034613.1:57107892-57109294 GCF_900095145.1 Mus pahari
GGGAGTGTATAGGGGACTTTTGGGATAGCATTGAAATGTAAATGAAGAAAGTATCTAATAAAAATTAAAAAAATAAAAATAAATCTTTAATAAGATTTAATAATGCCATAAAAACAAAACAAAGAAAACCAAAAAACAAACAAACAAACAAAAAAAACAGAATATAAAAGTAATGTAAAGGATCTGTAAAGTATATAAAATCAAAAATCGAAACCCTCACACCCAACAATATGAGAAAAAAAAAAAACCTCATATATTCCATTGAGCTCATTTTCTGTCAATTGTCTGCTGTACAAGGAAATTTAAGTGTAAGAAAATAAGACAATCATCTAGAATGAAACACAAAATATATATTCATATATTAACCCAAACACAGTCCCTACCCCTGCCTCCATGCACACTTCCCCTTCTCTAAGCAGGTGGCACCCTCCTGGGTATGCCACCACCCAGGCACATCAACTCTCTTCAAGGCTAAGTACACCCTCTTCAAATGAGGCCAGACAAGGCAGGCCAGCTAGAAGTACATCGCCCCACATACAGGCAAAAGGTTTTTGGGATACCCCCATTCCGGTTGTTCAAAATGCACATGAAGATCAAGCTGCTCATCTCTTATATATGTGCAGGGAGGACTAGGCCTAGCCTATGTATGTTCTTTGATTAGTGGTTTAGTCTCTGAGAATCCCCCAGGATCTAGGTTAATTGATTCTGCTGGTCTTCCTGTGTAGTTCCTATCCTGTTCTATGCCCACAATCCTTCCCCCAACTCTTCCATAATACTCCCAGGCTCCATCCAATGTTTGGCTGTGGACCTATGTATTGGTTACAGTCAGCTGCTAGATGGAGCCTTTCAGAGGACTGCCATGCCAAACTCCTGTCTGCAAGCATAACAGAATTTTCATTAATAATGTCAGGAATTGGTACTTGTCCATGGGATGGGTCTCAAGTTGGGCCAGTTAATTTTTGGTGGATCATTTCCCTCAGTCTCTGCTCTATCTGCAGGCCCTCGGCCTCTCTCTCCTGTGTCTCCATATACCTGACTTAAACTAACCTCCCCATTTTTCATGCTATTCATTCTCCTTTTAGTTGCCTCCCTCTATCAGCCTCCTATGAATATTTTATTCACCCTTCTAAGTAAGATTCAAGCATCTTCTCTTGAATCTTATTTCTTTTTTAGCTTCTTTTGGTCTGTGTAGTATAGCCTGGGTATCTTGTATTTTATGGCTACTATCAACTTATAAGTCAATACATACAATTGGTCCTTTTGGTCTGGATTATCTCACTCAAGATTATATTTTCTAATTCCATATAGTTCACTGCAAAATCCATGATGTGCTTGGTTTTTTAAAATTATTTTATTAGATATTTTTTTAAATTACATTTCAAATGCTATCCTGAATGTCCCC
>NC_034613.1:57109305-57125116 GCF_900095145.1 Mus pahari
TGGATAGATATTGTGTGAATTTGGTTTTGTCCTGGAATACTTTGGTTTCTCCATCTATGGTAATTGAGAGTTTTGCTGGGTATTGTAGCCTGGGCTGGCATTTGTGTTTTCTTAGTGTCTGTACAATGGCTGTTCAGGATCTTCTGGCTTTCATAGTCTCTGGTGGGAAGTCTGGTGTAATTCTAATAGGCCTGCCTTTATATGTTACTTGACTCTTTTCCCTTGCTGCTTTTAATATTCTATCTTTATTGAGTGCATTTGTTGTTCTGATTATTATGTGTCAGGAGGAATTTCTTTTCTGGTTCAGTCTATTTGGATTTCTGTAGGCTTCTTGAATGTTCATCAGCAACTCTTACTTTATTTTTGTGAATTTTTCTTCTATAATTTTGTTGAATATATTTGCTGGCCCTTTAAGTTGAAAATCTTCATTCTCATTCTCATCTACTCCTATTATCTGTAGGTTTTGTCTTCTTGGTGTGTTCTGGATTTCCTGGATGTCTTGAGTTAGTATCTTTTTGTATTTTGCATTTTCTTTGATTGTTGCTTCCATGTTTTCTATGGAATCTTCTGCACCTGAGATTCTCTCTTTCATATTTTGTATTCTGTTGCTGATGCTCACATCTAGGGTTCCTGATTTCTTTCCTAGGGTTTCAAACTCCAGCATTGTCTCCCTTTGTTTTTTGTTTTTTTTGTTTTTCTATTGTTTCTACTTTCAATTTTAGATCTTGGATAGTTTTGTTCAATTCCATAACCTATTTGGTTGTGTTTTCCTGTAATTCTTTAAGGGATTTTTGTGTTTTCACTTCAGTGCCTTCTACCTGTTTAGCAGTGTTCTCCTGTAAGTCTTTAAGTGAGTTATTAATGGCCTTCTTAAAATCTTCTACCACCAACCATCATGAAATATGATTTTAAATCCTAGTCTTGCTTTTCGAGAGTGTTGGGTTATCCAGGACTCACTGTGGTGGGCATACTGGGTTCTGATGATGCCCAGTATTCTTGGTTTCTGTTAGTAAGATTCTTACATTTGCCTTTCACCATCTGGCAATTTCTGGTGTTAATGTTCTACCTGTCTTTGGCTGGAGATATTTCCTCTTGTGATTCTGTTAGCCTCTGTTAGCACTCCTGGGAGTCCATCTCTCTCCTGAGTCCCAGTGGTCAGAACACTCTCTGCAGGCAAGCTCTCCTTTTACAGGGCAGGTGTCCAGAAGTTTGGAGCTCTGATCAACCTCCTGAGTCCTGGAGTCAGAGCCCTCCCTGTAGGCCAACTCTCCTCTGGCAAAGAAGGTGCCCAGGGGTCTGGGTCTCAACTTTGCCTCCTGGCTGAGAATGAAGGCCTGAAGGGACCCTGACCAAGAAGCTCTGTTGTTTCTGTCACCCACGTGCTCTCCCGTGATCACGAGGTCCTGAGTGTGCTAGGGGTCCTGCGGCGTGGAGAGTCTTCTGAGGCCCTTGATGTCCTAGGCTGGGTTCACATGGAAGATGGCTGGGCTGGCCCTGACCAGAAGGGATCCCAGTGTCTGGTTGGACAGGGTTCCTTTGTCCCTGTTCCTACTGGCACAAGTTCCTCCATTATTCTTTGGGGCTGATGTTGTGTTCCACTCACCTGTGAGCCGAGGTCATCCCGAGGTTCCAATGTGTGGAGAGTACTCCATATCCCTTAGTGGCCTCTGCTGGGTTCAGGCAGAAGATGGCAGGTCTGGCCTGGCTTTGTGTTTTTATGGGATTCTTATATATGAATGTGTGTGCCTCTGTGTCTATATGCGTTACTTATGTTTTTCTTTGTCCCTTTTTCTTCTCTTTGTTTGGATCTATTTTTATTATTGTTTTGTTTTATCTTTTTATATTATTTATTGCTCTTTAGATACCTGTTTATTTTCTGAAGAGAAGAGAAAGGCTATGGGTCTGGATAGAAGGGGAGACAGAAAGAATTTTTACCATTATTTTTGTACTTATTACAATATATTGTTTTGTCAAAAAATATTCACAAAAAAGAGCAATTTAAGATATAATTTTGAAAAGCAGCTATAAATACTTTCCATTCATCAGCTTCATTTTTTCTCTTTCATTATAATGCAAAGTAGACACATAGCCATATATAGAATAGTATTTATCAGGTAAAAAATCATGCAGTATAAATAATACCTTAGTTGAGACTGGCATACAAAGCAAATCTAAATCCATTATTGAGAATTCTTCCAGTTTTTTCCTCTAAAGCAAGATCAGGAATTATATTCATTTTGTAAATAGTACCCAACTGGTAGCTACAAAGTGGTCCATTCATTGTAGTAACTGTTAATTTTTTTCATATCAATCAAATAATTTGTTAGACATTTAACCTATTTTTTCTTTTAAAATAACCCAATCACAAAAGAACTCAAATAATATGCACTCACTGATAAGTGGATATTAGCCCTGAAACCTAGAATACCTAAGATACAATTTGTAAAACACATGAAACTCAAGAAGAAGGAAGACCAAAATGTGGAGACTTCGCCACTTTCTTAGAATTGGGAACAAAACTCCCATGGAAGGTGTTATAGAGACAAAGTTTCGAGCTGAGACAAAAGGATGGACCATCCAAAAACTGCCCCACCCAAGGGTCCATCCCATAATCAGCCACCAAACACAGAAACTATTGCATATACCAGTAAGATTTTGCTGAAAGGACCCTAATATAGCTGTCTCTTGTGAGGCT
Source organism: Mus pahari (assembly GCF_900095145.1). Classification (NCBI taxonomy): domain Eukaryota; kingdom Metazoa; phylum Chordata; class Mammalia; order Rodentia; family Muridae; genus Mus; species Mus pahari. The sequence goes on from NC_034613.1 coordinate 57,112,001, forward strand.
ATGCCAGTGCCTGGCAAACACAGAAGTCGATACTCACGGTCAGCTATTTGATGGAACACAGAGTCCCCAATGGAGGAGCTAGAGAAAGTACCCAAGGAACTGAAGGGGTCTTCAACCCTATAGGTGGAACAACAATATGAACTAACCAGCACCCCCAGAGCTCCTGTCTCTAGCTGCATATGTAGCAGAAGATGGCCTAGTCAGCCATCACTGGGAAGAGAGGCCCCTTGGTCTTGCAAACTTTATATTCCCCAGTACAGGGGAATACCAGGGCCAAGAAGTGGGAGTGGGTGGGTAGGGGAGCAGGGGGAGGGAGTGTATAGGGGACTTTGGGGATAGCATTTAAAATGTAAGTGAAGTAAATACCTAATAAATATTGGGAAAAATTCAATTGCCATGCATGTAATATAGACTATCAACAATTATTCTTAGGAATTCATTTTTTCCATACCTTTTAAACCACTCAACAGCATCTGCCTGTTATTTTTCTTTCTTTTCTCTTTTCTTTTCTTTCTTTTTCTTTTCTTTTCTCTTCCTTTCCTTTCCATCTTCTGTTGTTGTTGTTGCTGCTGCTGCTGTTGTTGTTGTTATTGTTGTTAATTTATGGCCCTACCATACTCATGCCATAAATATTCTGAGGGACAAGAAGAAAATAAAATATGTTTATTTTGACTTTCAGGAAAAATAAAGAGGCCTTACAGTTGTTGCTATTTTTTCCTCATGAATATGAAGCTGAGCCACAAATCTTCTAGAGAACATTTAAAAATTTGTATTCCAGAATGACCATCTGCCTTTGTTCCCTTAAGTATGCTAAAACTCCAGAATGACCAAGCAGAAGCAAAGTACTGGCAATTATCAACTGAAATGATTTTCTTCATGCTCCATATATAAGTTTGTAAATTTAAAATAGCTGTTATATACCTACGGTGTTATAGAATATTAGGAAGGTTTTGACGCCAAGAATAAAAAGAAATTTGATGCTTGGAATGCTTCAGAATGCTAAGAAGGTAATTTTCATTTAAACCAGATAAAGCAATAACTCAGTTAATTATCTTACTAAATAAAATATAGCCTTGAAGTGTGTTAGGCTCTGTAACAGTGTGGCAAGAACACAGTTAATGTGATTAAGAAGCTCATTTCTGTCTGCCTCTTCTTTCTCCCTCTCTATGTCTCTAAGTCTGCTTGCTTTGATTATCACAATCTTTCTAATGGTGACAATGAATCTACAAGTTTGGTAATTCACATCTAGATAGAACAAGCCCAGAAGATAAAGCAGCCTGAAATAACATTTTGGAAACAGTTATAGAAAATAATTTCTCATATTAAATTCTATATTTTTCCTGCATCAATAAAATGAGACATAACCATAAACAACTTTCTAATATTTGACATCTTAAACTTTACCTCCTAGGTATAATTCTCTTGAATTTATGAATATGTTCTACTAAATTAAATGATACATCAAAAATACAAATGACTACTTACATACTGCCATTTCCCCTCAAGTGATCTGATCTGATTGGAAAATTGACAAATTTGGGTACATATAACTTGAAAGGAGGAGGCAAATAAGTAGAGAAAAAGGAGGTCAGAAGGTAAAAACAGTAATGGTGTCTAAAAGATGGATTAGATACATAAAATACATATATAGGCTAAATGAAATTATCTCATCTTGTCTGGCAAAACAGACCCCAAGGCCAGATATTATTAAGTCCTCTTTTAAACTATTGATAGGGTTGTCCAACAAATTACAAAACAAAGAGCCCATTTCTAATCTCCTTAGTTACAAAGTCAACCCTGTTTGCTGAAGACAGCATAGACTTCAGATACAAGGCCCAGAAGCCCCTGAGCTATAACAGATTGACCTGAATGCCTCGTCTCTGATGACTAGCTTACACAGCACCAAAAGTTGCCATACAAGCATCCAAAGGAGGGAAGCAAGCAGCAGTCCTACTTAGCCATGATGCTTATGAACCACAATTACCACCATAATGTTATGAGTGGTTTAGGGAAGAGTGGTGGGATGCATACATTGGTAGTAAACCAACTATTCTCTAACTGGATTTTTAACAATCTCAACAAGAGAGAAATCACACAGAAATTGGAAAACTATCCAACTATGCAGGGCTAGTAAGATCATTAATCTTGTAAGAGGGGTCAAACCCACAGTTTTACAAGAATCCCTATCATCTAAATATTAGTTCTTATGCCAACAGATAAGTGTTGTTCTCTCCTTATATCAACTTCTCTCTGCAACAAATAAAGACCACTACAGAAAAGCATAACCAATGAAAATGTAGAGTTGCTCGCCCAGTCCAAAAGAATACATCTACAAAACAACCCCACATTTAAGATTTAGGAAACATTGAGATGCATGGACTGGGGAAAAGATTGTAAGATTTAAAAACCCAGAGGATTAGAGATTGGTGTAAGATTGTGACTGTGTTTCCTAGTAGTGTCAGAAGCTAAACACATAAAGTCTCACCAACATGACTGCCAAAATATGAACTGAACAAGATGAATTGAAATAGACCTGACAAAGTGGATAGGGGAAAGACCAGAAGGCCACCGCCCTACTCAGATACCACAGCCAATTAAGGAATGTTGATAGTGAGATAAATAATCTTCCCCAGAAAACAGCACAGCAACTCTCATTATCCAATAACAAGTGGTCATCCCTGAAAACATGCATGCAAGTAACATAATATAGACTGAGCAGGTTATATTTGGAAGGTCATATGGATATATACACATATATTATACATAATGTATACATATATGCATGCAACAGCACTTAATGGAAAGAAAGGTAATGAATTTTCAAGAAAGAAGGAGTGGCATATGGGAGTATTTGGAGGTAGGGAAGGGAAAAGACAAATGATATAATTTTATTATAACAAAATATGACAAAAATCATTCATAGTATGGGAGAAATTAGATAAAACAAAACAGCAACAACAATAACAACAAAAAGAAAATGAAAACATCAGTGACTTTACATTAGGCATAGATTAAAGTTACATTGGCATCTTTGCAGAAGTCCCTGTTGATAGCTATTTTAGAAGAAAAGGAAACCAGAGCTCATCAATACAAGGGACTTTAATTTTTTCCCTGAATTTTCAAGTAAACTACATGACTTCTTGGCATAGACTCAGGTAGGAAGAACAAATGTAGAAGTAGGAGAGACACCTGCAGAAGTGTCTTACTCTGTTCCTTCAGACAGACATCTCCTGCCTAACCAAAGGTCACACTGACCACCAGAACTCGACAGTCCTCCTGCACGCATATCTCCTCAACTTTCTTCTTGTAATCCCCAGACTCTATCCTTCCTTTCCTAATGCCAACTCTGGCAGAGACTCCCTGCAGGATCAGAGGCCACCCAGGGTACTAGAATTCCAGCTCATAACATGGGCAGAAACCCCTGCTCAAAAAGTGATCAATAGGCCAACAGAAGTCCAGCCCTCAACTTGAGGGGAGAACCCTTGGTCAAACACAAACTGCACAGGCCAGCATACCAGAGAGGAAATAAAAACCAGAGGGAAAACACCCATCAAACAGCAACAAACACAGAAACCTAGACCTATAGTTCACCCTCCAAAATACAGATGCTGAGTGGCCAGAGAAAAACACAATCAACAACAACCAGGACAATACATCAACACCAGAACCCAGCTATTCTACTCCAACAAGTTCCAAATATTGCAACAAAGCTGAAGCAAAATACAATGGCCTTAAAAACAATGTAATAAAGAGGTGGATAAATCTCTTAAAGAAATCTAGAAAAAACACACGCAAAAAAAATTGGAAGGAATGACCAAACCCCTGAAGAAAGCCAAGAAAATCAAGGGGGGAAAAAGCAACAAGTTGAAGGAAATGAAAAAGAGATCTCTAGACTTGAAAATGGAAATATAAGCAATGAAGAAATTCTAGAAATAAAAAAAAAAATAGGTAAATGAATAGGAGCTCCAGACACATGCATCCTCAGCCGAATGCAGAAGATGGAAGCGATAATCTAAGGTGTTGAAAATACAATAGAAGAAATGGATACATTAGTCAAAGAAAATGTTAAATCTAAAAATTTCCTGACATAGAACACCCAGGAACTCTGGGGCACTATGAAAAGACCAACATGAGAAAAATAAGAATAGATAGATGTAAAAAGAAATAATTCCAGCTCAAAGTCCCAGAAAGTATTTTCAACAGAGTCATAGAAAACAAATTTCTTTTTAAAAATTATTTTATTAGATATTTTCTTCATTTACATTTCAAATGCTATCCCAAAAGTCCCCTATACCCTCCCTCCACCATGCTCCCCTACCCACTCACTCCCACTTCTTGGCCCTGGCCTTCCCCTCTATGGGGCATATAAAGTTTGCAAGACCAAGGGGCCTCTCTTCCAAATGATGGCCAACTAGGCCATCTTCTGCTATATATGCAGCTAGAGACAAGAGCTGTGGAGGGTACTGATTAGTTCATATTGTTGTTCCACCTATAGGGTTGCAGACCCCTTCAGCGCCTTGGGTAATTTCTCTAGCTCCTCCATTGCGGGCCCTGTGTTCCATCCAATAGATGACTGTGAGCATCCACTTCTGTATTTGCCAGGCACTGGCATAGCCTCACAAGAGACAGCTATATCAGGGCCCTTTGAGCAAAATCTTGCTGGCATATGCAATAATGTCTGCATTTGGTGGCTGATTATAGGATGGACTAGCACAACTGGCAGTTATCATGTAGAAGAATGTGAATTGATCCATTCTTATCTCCTTGTACAAAGCTCAAGTCTAAGTGGATCAAAAAACTCCACATAAAACCAGAGACACTGAAATATATAGAGGAGAAAGTGGGGAAAAGCCTCAAAGATACGGGCACAGGGGAAAATTTCCTAAACAGAACAGCAATGGCCTGTGCTGTAAGATCAAGAATCAACAAATGGGACCTCATATAATTGCAAAGCTTCTGTAGGGCAAAAGATACTGTCAATAAGACAAAAAGGCCACCAACTGATTGGGAAAGAATTTTTACCAATCCTAAATCTGATAGGGGACTAATATCCAATATATACGAAGAGCTCAAGAAGCTGAACTCTAGAATTTCAAATAACCCCATTTAAAAATGAGGTACAGAACTAAACAAAGAATTCTCATCTGAGGAATACTGAAGGGTTGAGAATTACTTGAAAAAATGTCCAACATCCCTAATCATCAGGGAAATGCAAATCAAGACAACCCTGAGATTCTACTTCACACCAGTCAGAATGGCTAGGATCAAAAATTCAGGTGACAGCAGTTGCTGGCGAGGATGTGGAGAAAGAGGAACACTCCTCCATTGCTGGTGGGATTGCAAGTTTGTACAAACACTCTGGAAATCAGTCTGGCGGTTCCTTAGAAAACTGGACATAGTACTACTGGCAGATCCTGCAATACCTTTCCTGAGAATATACCCAGAAGATGTTCCAATTTGTAATAAGGACACATATTCCACTATGTTCATAGCAGCCCTATTTATACTAGCCAGAAGCTGGAAAGAACCCAGATGTCCCTCAACAGAGGAATGGATGCAGAAAATGTGATACATTTACATAATAGATTACTACTCAGCTATTAAAAACAATGACTTTATGAAATTCTTAGGAAAACAAATTTCTTAACCTAAAGAAGGAGATGTCTATAAAGACACATTAGGCACGGAGAACACCAAAATGATTGGACTAGAAAAGAAAGTCCCCTTCCCACATAATAATCAATATGATAAAAAAAAAACAAACTGGGCAAAGAATGAATGTTAAAAGCTGCAAAGGAAAAGAGCAAGTAAAATATAAAGGTAGAAAATCAACGTTGTTTTGATTTTCATTTTCCTGCTAATTAAGGTCTTTGAAACATTTCTTTAAGTGCTTCTTGGCCTTTTGAGATTCCCCTGTTGAGAATTCTCTGTTTAGTTTTGTAGCCCATTTTATAATTTGATTTAATTCAGTGGGGTTTATCTTCTTGGGTTTTTGTAAATTTTGGATATTAGCCCTCTGTCAGATGTAGGACTGGTGAAGATCCCTTCCCAGTTTGTATGATATCAATTTGTCCTATTGACAATGTTTTTTGCCTTACAAAACCTTTGCAGTTTCATGAGGTCTCATTTAACAGGTGTTGATCTTAGAGCTTGAGCCATTGGTTGCCTTTGTACTAATGTATTCAGGGGGATTTTCTACTTTCTCTTCTATGAGATTTATGTATCTGGTTTTATGTTTATGTCCTAGATCCACTTGGACTTTAGCTTTATGCAAGGTGATAAGTATGGATCTGTTTCATTTTTCTACATGCAGATATCCAGTTAGACTAGCACCATTTATTGAATATATTTTCATTTTTACATTGTATGGTTTTGGCATCTTGATAAAAGACCAAGTGCCCATATGCGTGTGGGTTTATTTCCGTGTCTTTGATTTGATTCCATCATTGATCAACCTGTTTCTGTACCAGTATCCTCCAGCTTGAGGTCAGTGATGGTGATTTCTTCCAAAATTCTTTTATTATTCAGAATTGTTTTAGCTATTCTATGAATTTTTTTTCCATATGAAGTTGAGAATTGCTCTTTCAAGGTCTATAAAAATATGTTGGATTTTGATGGGGATTTTGCTGAACGTGTAGATTGGTTTTGGTAAGATGGCAATTTTCACTATGTTAATCCTACCTATCCATGAGCATGGGAGATTGTTCCATCTTCTGATATCTTACACACATAAGAATGGCTAAGATCAAAAACTCAAGAGATTGCAGTTGCTGGTGAGGATGTGGAGCAAGGGGAACACTCCTCCATTGTTGGTAGGAATGCAAACTCATAAAACCACTTTAGAAATAAATTTATTAGTTTCTCAGAAAAGAAGATAGTTCTACATCAAGACCTAGCTATAACATACACTCAAGAGATGCTACAACATGTCACAAATGCAGTTGTTCAACTATGTACATAGCAGCTTTATTTATAATAGCTAAAAACTGGAAACAGCCCAGATGTTCCTCAACTGAAGAATGGATAAAGAAAATGTGGTACATCTATACAATGGAATACTATTCAGCTGTTAAAAACCAGAATATCATGAATTTTGTAGGTAAATGGATAGAACTTGAGAATATCACCCTGAGTGAGGTAATCCAGTCCCAAAGGGACATGCATGGTAGGTACTCACTTATAAGTGGATATTAGCCAAATACCAGTGCCAATTCACATTCCACAGATTGAAAGTAGTTAAACAAAAAGGAAGACCCAAGGAAAGATGCTTGAGTTTAACATAGAAGGGGGAATAAAATAGTCATAAGAGGCAGATGGATGGAGAAAACTGGGAGAAAAGGGGAATGGGGAAGGAATTGGAGGGTTCAGAATCAAGTGTGAGGAAGGACAGGAGAGATGGCTAGATGGCAACTGAAATAAATGGAAATCTGCAACTGACAGGTATGGGCATGAGGAGGTAGGGGGCATCTCCAGGAGGGACATGGACTTGGACAAATGTAGCACAGAAGACTCAATGGGGTTGAATATAGTTTTGACTCACTTCATTGGGGATATGGAACCTGAAGTGGCCACTGCCTATTTCTAAACAAGAACACCAGTAGTGCAACAGAGACAGCAACTCACACACTAAACTTTCAACCCAAAATTCATGTTGTCTACAAGAAATGTACACATGGAGAATGGATCAGAGACTGAAGGAATGGCCAAAAAATAACCAACCCAAATTGAGACCCATTCTATGGGCATTCAAAAATCCCTAACACTATCAATGATTTTCTGTTATGGTTGGAGATAGGAGCATGTTGTCCTCTGATAGGCTCCAACCAGAAGATGAGTTAGACAGATAGAGACATGCATCCAAGCAGTGAATTGAGTTAGGGAATTTTTATGGAAGAATAGGGGGAAGGACTGTAGGGCCCTAAGGGGACAGGAACTCCACAGGAAAACCAACAGAGTCAACTAACCTGGACCCTTGGGGGCTCTCAGAAACTGAACCACGAACCAAAGAGCTTGACTTGGCTCGACCTAGACTTTCCCTTTCATATGTAGCAGATATGCAACTTGAGTTTCATATAGGTCCTAAACAACTTGATCAGGGGCTCTCCTAAAAGTCATTGCCTGTCTGTGGGCTATGTTCTACTAGCTGGGCTGCCTTGTCTGGCCTCAGTGGCAGAGGAAGTGCCTAGCCTGTCACAGACCTGAAGTGCCTGGCTTGGGGGACAGAGCTACTCAGGGGAGCTCCTAATTGCCCAGAAAAAAAGGGTGGGATATTTTAGGTGGGGATGTCCGTAGGGAGGCAGTGCATGGAATATAAAGTGAATAAGTAAAAACAAAAAATAAATTAAGTTAAATTAAATTAAAAAATAAATGTAGACCTAAAAAGTATAAAGGAAGACCTCACTTCTCAATGAACATTCTGAACACGTCGTATCTTGCAGAGTGTAAGAGACCACAGACGCAATCCCAGACTTCTATATACAGCAAAATTTTCAATCACCATAAATAGAGAAAACATGATACTCAGTTATAAAGTCAAATTCAAAGAAAACCCCAATTCAAGAAGATTAACCACACCCATGAAAAACTATGCCCAGGAAAAAATAATCTCACACCAGCAAAAACTAAGGAAGGGAAACACACACACACACACACACACACACACACAAACACTAAAATAACAGGAAGGAACAATCACTGGTCATTGATCTGTCTTAGTATCAATGGACTCATTTCCTCAATAAAAGTACATAGACTAACAGAATGGATGTATAAACAGAATCTACTCTTCTGCTCTCAGACATTGATAGTTGGAGTCTTCAATACCCTACTCTTATCAATGGCTGTATCATTCAGACAAACTAAACAGAGAAATATTTCAGCTAACAATCATCATAAATCAAATGGACATAACATATATTAACACAATTCAAACTAAAGAATATTTCTCCTTCTCAACTTAAGGAAGTTTATTCAAAATTATTCACATACTGAGTCACAAAGCAAATTTCAACAAATACAAGAAAATTGAAATAAGCCCTTTTATACTATCAGAGAACCATGGATTAATGCTAGACTCCAGAAAGAAGTTGTTGAAGATATTAGAAAATGCAGAGATCCCCAGTGCTCATGGATCAGTAGTACTAACATAGTAAAAATAATGGCCATCTTACCAAAGGCAATCTGCAGACTTAATGAGATTCCCATCAAAATTCCAACACAATTCTTTATAGACCTTGAAAGAACAATACTCAACTTCTTATGAAAAAAAGAGGATTGCTAAAATAATCCTGTACAATAAAGAAAAAAAATTTACAGAGGTATCACCATCCCTGATCTCAAGCACTGCTACAGACCTATAGTAATAAAAACTACATGATATTGGCAATAAACAAACAAACAAAAAATAAAACAACAAAAAATCCAAAACCAGACAGATTCATCATTAAAACTTAATCAAAGACTTAAACATAAATCCAAACATCTACAGACACAATTTTTTATAAAGAATTCATAGTAGCATGGATAAAAATAAAGCATTTTCAACAAATTGTGCTGGTCTAACTGGATGTTGTCAAGTAGAAGAATGCAAATAGATGCATATCTATCTATCTGCATAAAGCTCAAGTCCAAGTGGATCAAAAACCTCCACATAAAACCAGACACACTGAAGCTGACAGAGGAGAAAATGGGGAGTAGCCTTGAATGAACTGGCACAGGAGACAACTTTCAATAGCTCAGTCACTCAGATTAACAGTTAACAAATGGTGCTTCATGAAGCTCAAAAGATTCTGTAAGGCAAAGGACACCATTAATAGGACAACAGAATGAGAAAAGTTCTTCACCAACCCCATATCTGACAGAGAGATAATTTCTAAAGTATATAAATAATTTGAGAAACTAGACATCAACAAACCAAATAATCTAATTTAAAAAATGGTTACAGAACTAAACATAAATTGTCAATAGAGGAATCACAAATGGTTGTGAAACATCCTTACCAATCAGCAAAATGCAAATTAAAATGACTCTATGAGTCCATTGTATGCCTGTTAGAATGTCTAACATAAAATCATACATGACAAAACATGCTAGCAAAGATATGGAGCAAGGTGAACATGTCTCTACTCCTGATGGGAGTGCAAACTTTCACAACCGCTTGGGCAATCAATATGGTTGTAGATCCTCAGAAATATGGTAATAAATCTACCTCAAGATCCATCTATAGCACGCCTGGGATGCCTGTTCTTTTCTAAAGGGAAACAGAGAAGCTAACGATCTAGGAGAAATGGGAAGTAGGAATGGTACCCAGGGGAAGTTGAGGGAGTGGGGGATGTATTCAGGATATGTATTGTATAAGAGAGGAATAAATGTGTGTGTGTGTGTGTGTGTGTGTGTGTGTGTGTGTGTGTGAGAGAGAGAGAGAGAGAGAGAGAGAGAGAGAGAGAGAGAGAAGACAAATATAACCATTATATTGCTCAGTCTATGCAGAAGCAACAGTACACAGAATAACAAATCCAGAAAAAAAAAAGGTTTAGAATACAGTGGTCTAATAATTGGTAGACAGCTTGACTAGGCTGTGCAAGGCCATGGGTTCTATTACCAGGACCATAGAAATAAAGAATAAAAATGAAATTAAGATTTGATGTTCTTATGAGGATGGCAGTATGGGAGTGGTAAATGAGAGCAAGGTATATTAAGAGAGTCAAAGTTTGTTTCACATGACACTGAGGCCATAGGAAAAATATGAGCACATAGATTAGAAATATATAGTGAGATTAATTCCAAGTGAAATACAAAATTTGGTAAAGGTGTTTTGGTCTGTTTGCAGTATTATAGGCTGTAAATATGTATCTATCTCTATCTCTATTTCTTTCTCTATCTCTCTAATCTATACCTATATATAGTGGCATACTAGTATATAACTAAGTAATAAATATTTGTGTTTGGGATTTGAATGATAAGCATTATTTTTGTAAAATACTGTTTTGTTTTTTTAAAAACAGAGCTATGAACGCTAGGAGCTGTAAAAAGAAATAATGCCAAGTATAGGCCTACCTTAAAATTTAAGTTAAACTCAATTGTGGGAAGTGGATGTGGCCGCAGCTGTGGCCACATGAGCCAAGATGGCATTCTGTCTCACTGCTAAGCACCACGATTACCTCTTGTTTACCAAAAACCTGATTATGCGCACCTGAATGATCACACGCACCTAAGTGATCACAAACACCTGAATGATCACACACTGTGCACCTGAGTGATCACATGCTGTCTGCCTGACGCATAGCGTCATACAGCATGGTATTGAGTCACTGGCCTATCAACGTGCACCCTGTGTCTGTTCATGGCTCTTGTACAGAGCGTGCTGAATGCTGATTGGATGATGAAGAGTGATGAGAGATGAGTGCAGAGGGTGGAAGGGGATAAATTGGGCGATCCCCCAGAACCGGGCGCATGCAGCAGAAGCTAGGGAACAGGGAATAGAGCTGAAGCAGAAGCTAAGGGAATAATAGGGCAGAAGCTGAAAGAGAATAAAGGAAGCTGCAGCAGGAAGCTGTGGAAGCTGCTCAAACCCTGCCCTGGCGTATGTGTCATCTTTGTCCCACCTCCGCTGGCCAGGGGGCTGGGGTTCTCTGACGCTCAATGGTTTTTGTTTTTGTTTTTTGCTTTTTTTTCTTAATTAAAGACAGTGAACAATTTTATACAATCAAGAAATATTCAAGTGTATTGCAAACCTCTGTGTATGCATGTGTTTGTTGAGACAGTTTTATACTGTAGTACAGACTGGCTGGGAACTCATTACAATGGTTCTCCTTCAGTTTTATACTGTAGTACAGACTGGCTAGGAACTCATTACCATGGTTCTCCTTCAGACTTGTAAGGTCTAGGATTACAGAGGAGAGTATATATTGTCTTGTCTTGTCTTGTCTTGTCTTGTCTTGTCTTGTCTTTTCTTTTCTTTTCTTTTCTTTTCTTTTCTTTTCTTTTCTTTTCTTTTCTTTTCTTTTCTTTCTTTCTTTCTTCCCACTTCCCAGTCCACCCTCCACCTATTCCATATACCATACCTCCTCCTCACCCCACTTCCTGTCTCCATAAATATGTCACCACCCCATTCCCACCCAACCAGATCTCTAAACTCCCTGGGGCCTCCAGTCTCCTGAGGGTTAGGTACATCTTCTCTGGCTGAAGACAGGCCCTGTAGTCCTCTACTGTATGTGTGTTGGGAGCGTCATAGCTGCTCTGTGCTGCCTGGTTGGTGGTCTAGTGTTTGAGAGATCTCAGGGTCCAGGTTAATTGAGACTGTGACTCCTCCTACAGAGTCACCCTCCTCCTCAGCTTCTTCCAGCCTTTCCCTAATTCAACCACAAAGGTCAACTGCTTCTGCCAATTGGTTGGGTGCAAATATCTGTATCTGACACTTTCAGGTGCTTGTTGGGTCTTTCGGAGGATAGTCATGTTAGCTCCCTTTTTGTGAGTGCTCCATAGTTTCAGTAATAGTGTCAGGCCTTGGGACCTCCCTTGAGCTGGATCACACTTTGGACCTATCTCTGGACCTTCTCCTCAGGCTTCTCTCCATTTCCATCCTTGCAGTTCTTTCAGACAGGAAGAATTCTGGTTCAGAGTTTTTGACTGTGGGATGGCAACCTCCTCCCTCACTTGATGCCCTGCCTTCCTGCTGGAGATGGGCTCCATAAGTTACCTCTCCCTACTGTCAGGTATTTCATTAAAGGTCCCTCCTTTTGAATCCTGAGAATCTCTCACCTCCCAGGTCTCTGGTGCATTCTAAAGGATCCCCACAACCTCCTACCTCCAGAGGTTGCCTGTTTCCAGTTTATCTCCTGGCCCACAGAGCTTCAGTCCTTATCTTTCTCCCAATACCAGATCAGGTTCTCCTCTCACCCCACATCTGTCCATTTTCCCCCTCAGGTCCCTCCCTCCCTCCCCACTCGTGATTGTTTTGTTTTTTTTTTTTCTTCCTCCCAAGTGGAACTGAGGAGTCCTTACCTGGAATCTTCCCATTGTTGACCTTTTTTAGTTCTGTGGACTGTATTTGGGTATTCTGTACTTTTCTTTCCCTCTCCCTCTCTCCCTCTCCCTCTCCCTCTCCCTCTCCCTCTC
>NC_034613.1:57125306-57140583 GCF_900095145.1 Mus pahari
TTTCCCTTTTCCTTTCCTCTTTCTTTCTTTCTTTCTTTCTTTCTTTCTTTCTTTCTTTCTTTCTTTCTTTCTTTCTTTCTTCCTTCCTTCCTTCCTTTCTTTCTTTCTTTCTTTCCTTGGCTATTTTCTACTTTTAATGAGGACATACCATGCATGTCCTTTTGGGTCTGAATTACCTCACTCAGGATGATATTTTCTAGTTCCATCCATTTGCCTGCAAAACCCAAAATGACCTCATTCTTAATAGCTGAGTAGTAGTCCATTGTGTAAATGAACCACATTTACAGTATCCATTCTTCTGTTGTGGGACATCTGGGCTCTATCCAGTTTCTGGCTATCACAAACAAGCCTGCTATGAACATATTGGAACACGTGCCCCTGTGCCATGATGGGACATCTGTTGGGTATATTCCCAAAAGTGGTATAGCTTCAGGTAGATTTATTTCCAATTTTCTGAGGAAACTCCAGATTGCAGTCCCACCGGAAATGGAGGAGTGTTCCTCTTTCTCCACATCCTCTCCAACATGTGTTGTCACCTGAGATTTTGATCTTACCACTCTGATTGGTATAACGTGGAATCTCAGAGTCATTTTGATTTGCATTTCTCTAATCACTAAGGACTTTGAACATTTCCTTAAGTGCTTCTCAGCCATTTGCGATCCCTCTGTTGTGAATTCTTGGTTTAGTTCTATACCCCAGTTTTTGATTGGGTTGTTTGGTTTTTTTGATGATTAGCTTCTTGAGTTCTTTATATATTTTGGATATTAGCCCTCTATTGGGTGTGGGATTAGTGAAGATTTTTTTTCCCAATCTTTAGGTTGTCTATTTGTCTTATTGACTATGTGCTTGGCCTTACAGAAACTTTCCAGTTTCATGAGGTTCCATTATTAATTCTTTCTCTTAGAGAATGAATCATTAGATTTCTGTTTAGGAAAATTTCCCCTATGACAATTTCAAGACTCTTTCCCACTTTCTTTTCTATTAGATTCCGTGTATTTTTGTTGTTGTTGTTGTTGTTGAGATTCTTGATCCACTTGGACTTGAGCTTTGTGCAAGGTGACAATTATAGGTCTATTTTTATTTTTTTACATACAGACAGCCAGCTAGATCAGCACCATTTATTGGAGATACTTTCTTTTTTCCATTGTAAATTTTATTGTCTTTGTCAAAGATCAAGTGTCCATAAGTGTATGGTTTTATTTCTGGGTCTTCAATTTTATTCCATTGATCAATGTGTATGTCTCTGTACCAATACGATGCAGTTTTTATCACTATTGCTCTGTAGTAAAGCTTGAAGTCAGGGATGGTGATCCCCTCAGCTATTCTTTAATTGTTAAGAATTGTTATTGTTGTTGTGCTTTTTTTTAAATCTCGTTTTTTTTTTTTTGTTTTTGTTTTCGTTTTTTACCTTTCCAGATGAATCTGAGAATTACCCTTTCCATGTCTTTGAAGAATTATTTTGGGAATTTGAGCTATGTGCCTGCAGAGGACAGAAGAGGGCATGGGATCAGATCCCATATAGCTGGAGTTAAAGTGATTCTAAATTTCTATTTGAATTCCAAACTCAGGTTCTTTGGAAAGCAGAAAGTGCTAACCACCAAGTATTCTAGACAGCCCCACTCATAAATTTGTAATCTTCTGTAATATATCAGAATTTTACCTAAATATAAACATATGGGATTAACAGATGTTCTCATTTATTCTTAAAGTTTATGTGCTTTTATATTCCATGTGATCAAACATTCATTTCAAAAATCTATATCCTAGAAATTAATGTATACAAAAAATTACAACTAGTTTCTCATTTCATGCATGCCTACTAGTGGTTGATCTTGTAAGAGTAAGTTGTAATGTTTTGTAGATTAACATGCATGTACAGCTGTTTGTTGAATAGAAATATAGTAGCTGTTTCCTTAAGTATGAGTAAGCATATGGAGATAGAATTGTATCTCATTAATTAGCAGTACAACTGTGAGCAGCTTTTGTAAAATGTGGCTGCTTTATTGAAAGTTCATCTTGGTAAATTTTAACTTTAAGGAGTATGAAGTGCCCCTCCTTGTCTTTTTGGATAACTTGGGCTTTGAAGTCGATTTTATTCAATATTAGAATGGCTACTCCAGCTTGTTTCTTTGGACCAATTGCTTGGAAAATTGTTCTCCATCCTTTTACTCTGAGGTTGTGTCTGTCCTTGTCCCTGAGATGGGTTTCCTGTATGCAGCAAAATATTTGGTCTTGTTTACCTAGCCAATCTGCTAGTCTATGTCTGTTTATTGGGGAATAGAATCCATTGATATTAAGAGTTATTAAGGAATAGTAATTGTTGCTTCCTGATATTTTTGTTGTTAGAGTTGGGGTTCTTTTCTTATGGCTGTCTTTTTTTAATGTTTGTTGAAGAATGACTTTCTTGCTTTTTCTAGGGTATAATTTGCCTCTCTGTGCTGGAGTTTTCCCTTTATTATCCTTTGAAGGGTTGAATTCTTGGAAATATAGTGTATGAATTTGGTTTTGTCGTGGAATACATTGGTTTCTCCATATATAGTAATTGCGAGTTTTGCTGGACATACTAGCCTGGGCTGGCTTCTGTGTTGTCTTAGGGTCTATATAACTTCTGTCCAGGGTCTTCTGGCTTTCATAGTCTCTGGTGAGAATTTCAGTGTAATTCTAATAGGTCTGCCTTTATGTTACTTGGCCTTTTTCCCTTATTGCTTTTAATATTCTATCTTTATTTAGTGCATTTGTTGTTCTGATTATTATGTGTCAGGATGAATTTCTTTTCTGGTCCAGTCTATTTGGAGTTCTGTAGGCTTCTTGTATGTTCATGGGCATCTCTTTCTTTAGGTTAGGTAAGTTTTCCTCTATAATTTTGTTGATGATATTTAATGGCCCTTTATATTGAAAATCTTCATTCTCATCTATGCCTATTATTCTTAGGTTTGGTCTTCTCATCGTGTCCTGGATTTTATGGATGTCTTGAGCTAGGATCTTTTTGAATTTTGCATTTTCTTTGATTGTTGTGTCCATGTTTTCTATAGAATCTTCTGCATCTGAGATTCTGTCTTCCATCTCTTGTAGTCTGTTGCTGATGCTCACATATATGGTTCCTGATTTCTTTCCTAGGATTTCTATCTCCTAGGTTGTCTCCCTTTGGGTTAACCTTATTGTTTCTCTTTCCATTTTTACATCTTGGATGGTTTTGTTCAATTCCATCACCTGTTTGGTTGTGTTTTCCTGTAATTCTTTAAGGGATTTTTGTGTTTCCTCTTTAAGGACATTTACCTGTTTAGCAGTGTTTTCCTGTAATTCTTTGAGGGATTTTTGTGCTTCCTCTTTAAAGACTTCTACCTGCTTATCAGTGTTCTCCTATATTTCTTTAAGTGAGTTATTAATGCCCTTCTTAAAATTCTCTACCAGAATCATGAGATATGATTTTAAATCTGAATCTTGCTTTTTGAGTGTGTTGGGGTGTCCAGGACTCCCAGTGGTGGGCATACTGGGTTCTGATGACACTGAGTGGTCTTGGTTTCTGTTAGTAATATTCTTATGTTTGCCTTTCACCATCTGGTAATCTGTGGTGTTAGATGTTCTAGCTGTCTCTGGCTAGAGCTTGCTCCTCCTGTGATTCTTTAGCCTCTGTCAGCACTCCTTGGAGTCCAACTCTCTCCTGAGTCCCAGTGGTCAGAGCACTCTCTGCAGGCAAGCTCTCCTCTTGCAGTGAAGTTGCTCAGATGTCTGAAGCTCAGATCCACTTCCTGGCTGAGTCCTGGGGTGAGAGCCCTTCCTGGAGGCTTACTCTCCTCTGGTGAGAAAGGTGACCAGAGGTCTGGGTCTCAGCTCTGCCTCCTGGCTGAGGATGAAGACCAGAAGGGACCCTGTCCAAGAAGCTCTGTTGCTTCTGTGGCCTGTGTGCTCTCCAGTGTGGACTGGTCTTTGAGGGATCCGGGATACAAGATGTCTCTCACCTGAGTCCTGGGGTGAGAGCCCTTCCTGGAGGCTTACTCTCCTCTGGTGAGAAAGGTGACCAGAGGTCTGGGTCTCAGCTCTGCCTCCTGGCTGAGGATGAAGACCAGAAGGGACCCTGTCCAAGAAGCTCTGTTGCTTCTGTGGCCTGTGTGCTCTCCAGTGTGGACTGGTCTTTGAGGGATCCGGGATACAAGATGTCTCTCACCTGAGTCCTGGGGTTAGAGCCATCTCTGGAGGCCAACTTTCCACAGTGATCCTAAGATCCTGGGTGTGATAGGGTGCCTGCAAAGTAGAGAGCCCTCTGAGGACTGTGGGACCATCTATAGAGTTCATGCCCTTGGTAGCATGGGGCTGGCACTGACCAGAACCCAGAATAATATTTTTTAAATTTTGAACTCAATTCTTTCACTACAAAAAATGTTTGCATCTTCCTCTATCTTATTTGATTATAAGAGATTATGTTACAGAAGGGTGGAAATTTTAGTAGTTTAGGTAATTATTTTGCAACTTCAAGTTAAACTTGAGATGTAGTTATAATAATTATTTTAATAATAGAGTAAGGAAACAAAGCAAACCTATGAAATATTGGTTTGACTACTTTTTGCAATTGTGTTATTATCTTGAAACAATAGCTTAGAAGTGGAGTAAGTCTTTCCTTTCAAAAAGCACAGGATATCTTTGGAAATGTTGAATAACTTTTTTGTATGAAATTTATAAAGTATTTTTTAATATATTGAAAATATTTTTCTATTATTTTTATAGTTATACATTTCATGTTTCTTAATTTCATTCTTAAAAATTGTGTTTCAATTGCCACAAAAATTTTCTAAATATGAATATTATATAATATGATAGTTTCATAATTTCTGTAATAAAAGTTAGAGTAGTTAACATTTTACTATTCTTAAATATTTATCATTTCCTTGTATTGGGAACCTTCATATTCTTCAAGTACATTCACACTGCATAATGAGTTATTATAAAAATTATCCATCATTCTGCACTGTATATTTCTATAATGTGTTACTATTTTCTCTTTTTTGGATCATACTAGATAACCTTACATTCACATCCTCCAAAAAGAGGAAGGTTGTGATTAATTTATAATAAATGTGATTTATTAGAATAAATTATCTTATCATGAATTCTCAATATTCTAGAGCCTCTATTGCAGATTCCTTTGAAACAACTAAAATTCTCTCATATAATAAGCCTGCCAAAATTTGGTACAAGTATATCTTAAATCTTTGGGTGTTATTATGCTTATACACTCAGTCATGAGAGTCAAGAAAAGTATCCCCACAAATGGGAAGATTAAAAATGAAAATATCTAATACTGAGGTAGGGTAGTTACAATAATCTAATTAAAGAAAAGAAGCCAACATTCAACTTGATTATGCAAAGTCAACTTTGAATAGAATAAGAAAGTTTATGACCAGAAAAGCTAGGATGATAGGGTAAAATTCAATAGAATTGGGACCATAAGTCCTAGGAATTTTCTAAGTTCCATTCAATTGCCTGTGATTTTCATGATGTCATTGTTTTTAATAGCTGAGTAGTATTCCATTATGTAAATATACCATATTTTCTGTATCCATTCCTCTCTTAAAGGACACCTGGGTTTCCTTCCAGGGTCCTTGCCTAACCTCTGGATATTGTCTCTACAGGTTCTCCCTTTTGGAGCATTTTAGCTAATCTTATCCATGTTGGGTCCTGTGAGCCTCTTCCTTTCCTGGCATCTGGGAATTGATGGTGGCTAACCCTAGCTCCCCATTCCACATTGCTACGAACCTCAACTGTATCTCTTGCCATTTAATCTTTAGACAACCTAATTTCTTTTGGTTCTTTTCTCTTTTTTTCATTTTTAAAAATTGGATATTGTATGTATCCACATTTCAAATATTATTCCATTTCCCAGTTTCCCCTCTGGAACACCCCTTGCCCATCCTCCCTCTTTCTGATTCTATGGGGATGCTCCCCTTCCCACCTACCCACTCCTGCTTCCTGGCCCTGGAATTCCCCTACAATGGGGAATCCAGCCTTCACAGGCCAAAAGTCTTCTCCCCGTATTGATGCCAGACGATGTCATCCTCTGCTACACATGCCACTGGAGCCATTGATCCCTCCATGTGTACTCTTTGGTTGGTGGCTTTGTCCCTGGGAGCTCTAGAGTGGTGAGGTCTGGTTGGTTGATGTTGGTCTTCCTATGGAGTTGTAAAGCCCTCCAGCTCCTTCAGTCCTTTCTCTAATTCCTCCATTGGGAACCCAGTACTAAGTCCAATGGTTGGATGCAAGTATCTGCCGTTGTATTAGTCAGGCTCTGGTAGAGCCTCTTAGGAGACAGCTATATTAGGCTCCTGTCAGCAGGCACTTCTTGTCATCTTCAATAGAGTCTGGGTTTGGTGACTGTATATGAGATGGATCCTCAGGTGAGGCAGTCTCTGGATGGCTTTTACTTCAGTCTCTGCTCCACTCTTTGCCTTCATGTTTCCTTTAGATGGGAGCCCTTCTGGGTTAGGAATTTGGAGTATAGTAGGTGGTCCCATCCCCTAACCAGGGTCCTTGCCTAACATCTGGATATTGTCTCTACAGGTTCTCCTTTTTGGGGGCATTTTAGCTAATCTCATCCATGTTGGGTCCTGTAAGCCTCTTCCTTTCCTGGCATCTGGAAATTGTTTGTTGCTAACCCTAGTTCCCTGTTTCACAAAACTACAAACCTCTGTTCAATTTCCTGACCCTTTGTATATCATCCCTGTCTCCTCTCATACCTGATCCTTCCCTCTTTTTCTGCATCCCCCTCCTCTCTTATTCCCAAGTCTGTCCCATCCTCTACCTTCCTTGAATATTTTGTTACCCCTTCTAAGAAGGACTGAAGCATCCACATTTTTGTCTTCCTTCTTGAGCTTCATATAGTCTGTGAATTGAATCTTGGGTATTCTGAGCTTCTGGGTTAATATCCACTTATCAGTGAATGCATAAGATGTGTGTTCCTTTGTGACCAGGTTACCTCACTCAAGATGATATTTTCTAGTTCCATTCAATTGCCTGCAAGTTTCATGATGTCATTGTTTTTAATAGCTGAGTAGTACTCCATTGTGTAAATGTACCACATTTTTCTGTATCCATTCCTCTGTTGAAGAATACCTGGGTTCTTTCCAGCTTCTGGCTATTATAAATAAGGCTGCTATGAACATGTGTCCTTGTTATATTTTGGAGCATCTTTTGGGAATATTCCCAGGAGTGTTATAACTGGGTCCTCACTACACTTCGTTTCTTTTCAGTAATGTAAAAGATTTGTATTTACTAGTTTCTCAGAGTATATGTCTTCTTGCATGGATATTTATTCTTCCTGAACTTTATCCAAAATGAAATTTAAAACATATATTTTACTATATAAGCATTGTAATACAAATCTCTCAGTTCAGCTTCAACTGAAAATGTATGGAACTATTCGGTCATTTGTCTTATAAAGGTTTTTGCTTTATTAAAGTATCATTAAAGTATGAGAAGTTGAGGGCCTAGGGACTCTTAGATTCAGAACCACCAACCAAAGAATATACATGGGCTGGAGCTAGAGCCCCCACACACACATATGTAACAGCTATGTAAAATAAATAAGTAAAAAATAAAATAAAAGTATGAGAAAGAGTTAACATTAAGTTTTCATATGTGAAATCTAGGGAAAACTCAATGCTGAGCAAGCTGAACTCCATCATTTTTGTTTGTTTGTTTGTTTGTTTCTTTGTTTTTCAAGACATGGTTTCTCTGTATATCCCTGGCTGTCCTGGAACTCATTTTGTAGACCAGGCTGGCCCCGAACTCAGAAATCCGCCTGCCACTGCCTCCCAAGTGCTGGGATTAAAGATGTGTGCAACCACCGCCCAGCTTAGCTGAACTCCATCTTACATGTAATTCAAAGATATGTGCTTCAAAAAGATATGTGTAAAACTCTATCTTACACATAATGAAAAGATATGTGCACTTTTGCAGCCCAGCTATATTTTGTATATTAGCACATTTTATTAAGTCTTTGGTATGGTTCATAATTTCTCATGGGAACTTTCCTATATTGAAAAATACATAAAGAAAACTTCCATACATCCCTGTTTATACTGATATTCCAGATTCATGTCTAAGCTAATTTTCTACTTTCTCATTTCTATGACACTACCTACATGCATATCATATAATTAATGTATATTCTAAAACATCTTCATGTATTCCTGGGTAACTTCTTCATTAGGATAAGTCTGTTTGCTTTTTATGCTTTAAACATAACCTAGATTAGTTTCCTTCCTATTGTGCAATAATCTCATTAATATTCTAATCTCCCAGTTCTTTTTACTCCTTGTTTTTCTACATCTAGATCATTTTTGAGCCACATCTCCTTTAATAGCATGCCAAATAATCATCTTCTGTACCACAGACTCACACTAACCATATAGTAACTATGACTCTGGCACATTGCTTTTCTCCTACTCATTCCCTTCAGCTTTCAACATTTAATTGCCAGCTACTTGAACAAATAAAATATTAATCTTGCTTATAAATTCTGTTTTGTTCCATAGTACACTTGATTAAAGGGAAGCAACAACATTTTAGGATTTTTCTCAAAGACATCTTTGTATAAAAGGTGACATTGCTTTGAGAAATTAAGTTGAAGTGACTGTGAAAGGGACTGTTTTTTCTGTAAGATACCTGAAAACATATTGTGGCATACCACAAAGAGAAGATGTAGAAATTCAAAATTAAATTTACCAAGGATGAGAAATTTTCTCTCTGATTTGTGCAATTCTTAACTGAGGAATATTTAATAGCCAAGAAGCACCTAAAGAAATGTTCAACATCCTTAGTCACCAGGCAAATGCAAATCAAAATGACCCTGAGATTCCACTTCATACTAGTCAGAATGGCTAAGATCAAAAACTCAAGTGACTGCAGATGCTGGTAAGCATGTGGAAAAAGAGGAACGCTCCTCCATTGTTGGTGAGATTGCAAGCTGGTACAACCATTCTGGAAAATAGTCTGGCAGTTCCTGAGAAAATTGGACATATTATTACCTGAGTATCCAGCTATACCACTCCTGAGAATATACTCAAAAGATGCTCTAACATATAACATGGGTGTATGCTCTACTATGTTCATAGCAGCCTTATTTATAATAGCCAGAAGCTGGAAAGAACCCAGATGTCCCTCAATAGAGGGATGGATACAGAAAATGTGGTACATTTACACAATGGAGTACTACTTAGCTACTAAAAACTTTATGAAACTCACAGGCAAATTGATGGAACTAGAAAATATTATTCTGATTATGGTAACTAGTCACAAAAGAACACACATGGTATGCACTCACTGATTAGTGGATATTAGCCCAAAATCTTGGAATACCCAAGATACAATTCCCATAACACATGAAGCTCAAGAAGAAGGAAGACCAAAATGTGGATGCTTCAGTCCTTCTTAGAAAGGGGGGACAAAATATTCACAGGGGAAAATACGGAGACGAAGTGTGGAATAGAGACTGAATGAAAGGCAGTAGAGACTGCCTCACTGTGGATCCATCCCATACACATAGTCACCAAACCCAGACACTATTGCAGATGAGAAGTGCTTGCTGACAGGAACCTGAAATAGCTGTCTCCTGAGAGGCTCTGCCAGAGCCTGACAAGTACAGAGGCAGATGCTAGCAGCCAACCATTGGACTGAGCATGGGGTTCTCAATGGAGGAGTTAGAGAAAGGACTGAAGGAGCTGAAGGGGTTTGCAACCCCATAGGAAGAACAACAATATCAACCCCCAGAGTTCCCAGGGACTAAACCATCAAACAAAAAGTACACATGGAGGGACCCATGGCTCCAGTGGCATATGTAACAGAGGATGGCCTTCTTAGGCATCAATGAGAAGAGAGGCTCTTGGTCCTGTGAAGGCTGGATGTCCCAGTGTAGGGGAATGCCAGTACAGGGAGGCAGAAGTAGCTGAGTGGGAGGGGGAGCACCCTCATAGAAACAGAGAGAGGGGGAATAGATAGGGGTTTTGGGGGGTGGGACCTGGAAAGGGGATAATATTTGAAATGTAAATAAAGAAAATATCCAAATAAAATTTAAAATATATAAATATTTCCATCTTGCTGAGGTTATATAGCTCAGTACTTTTATTGTTTGCATTCTTGTTTAATTACATATTATTTGTTTTCATAGTCCCCATGTTAGCTATAAGTTAAAAATAACTTTGTTTCCTAATGATATGAAAATTTCATAGATCTTTGGGGATCACGGTCTATGTAAGATAGTCAGAATCAATCAGGTAAATTAGAAAGAACAAAATGCAGAAAAATTGCATATGATATACATAAGTGATCTGATTGATTCTACATGATATAGTTATAAATAATTATCTACTGCTTAGAGAAGAACTTACACAAAGAAGTATAGGCAATTAAGTAAAGATGGTAATACAAGCGGTAATCACCAATTAAGAACACACCAATTTGTTGAGCAGTGCTAAACAGTCATTCCTGTAACACACAGTCAAGTAGCATTTTACAGACTCAACAGGTTATATTTAGGAATACATATGCAAATACATATACAAATGTGAATACAAACACATATAAGCATGCAACAACATTTAGCTTTAAAAAATGGAGGCCATGAGTTTGAAAGATTAGAGATGTGTATACCAGAGAGTGTTGAAGGGCATCAGAGAGAGAGGGAATGCTGTAATTAAGTAACAATTTCAAAAACTGTGAACAGTGATTACCTTGACTAACATTTGTCATTTACCTTGAGAAGCTAATAAGTATTGTAATTATAATTGACATTTTTGATTTATTTAGAGGCTGGAGTATGTGAAAGTGATGGGAGAGTTGCCTTTGTTAAATATGAACTTTTAATCCAAGGATACCTGTTGTTATGTTATTTATTTATTTATTTATTTATTTATTTATTTATTTTGGTTTTTTGAGACAGGGTTTCTCTGTATAGCCCTGGCTGTCCTGGAACTCACTTTGTAGACCAGGGTAGTTTTGAACTCAGAAATCCGCCTGCTTCTGCTTCCCAAGTGCTGGGATTAAAGGCATGTGCCACCACTGCCTGGCAAGGATACTTGTTATTAATCCAGGTATTTATTTTTTTAAGAAAAAATTCTCTTTATTTTTGAGAATTTCATGTACATATACGATGAAATATGATCTCATTCTCTGTCCATGTCCCTCCTCAAACTCCTTCCATATCCATCAATCATGTAACCTATTTTCCTCAAAACTTCCTTTCTTTTTGGTAATCCACAGAATAAAATTAGCATTGCCCATATATCCACTGGAGCATGTGAAAGCATGCCACACCCTCAAAAATAATGATTGTCCCTTCCCCTGCAGCTATCAACCCCCAATAGCTGCTCAGTAAGGCACAGATGGGGTCTGAAGGGCACATCCCCTTGTTTATACCAAACTTTAGGTGACTTGATTTTCTCTAAGTCTTGTCTGTAGTTTGTGTCAGTTTATCAGTTTGATAGACATGCCATATCTAGAACTTTGCAACTCATTGTACTCTTTTCCATCCTCTGCCTCCTATATCCTGTCTTAGGGTTTTATTGCTGTAACTGAGGCAACTCTTATAAAGGACAATATTTAATTGGGTCCAGTTTACAGTTTCAGAGATTCAGCCCATTATCATCATGGCAAAAAACACGGTAGTGTGCAGGAAGACATGGTTCTAGAGCAGCCAAGAGTTCTACATTTTAATCCATAGGCATCCAAGAGAGACTGTCTTCCACAGGCATCCAGGAGGAGGCTCTGCTTCCACACTGGCCTGAGCTTGAGCATAGGACCTCAAAGCCCACCCCTAGATGGACACATTTCTTTCTACAAAGCCACACCAATTCCAACAAGGACATACTTCCTAATAGTGTCACTTTCCACGGGCCAAACATATTTAAGTCACCACACATGTCTTCTGTCACCTTGTCTTAGTGTTTCATTGCTAAGAAGAGACATAATGACCATGTTAACTCTTATGAAGGCCAACATTTACTTGGGGCTGGCTTACAGATTCTTTTAGAGATTCAGTCCATTATGATCATGGCAGGAAGCATGACATTGTGCAGGCATACTTGGTGCTGGAGGATCCAAGTGTTCTACATCTTGATCCAAGACAGCCAGGAGACTATCTTCTGAAGACAGCCAGGACGTGGGGATCTCATCCACACTGAGCTTGAGCATAGGATTTCAAAGTCTATTTTCACAGAGACACATTCCTCCAACAAGGCCACTCCTACTCCAACAAGGCCATACATCCTGTGTTACTTCCCAGAGGCCAAGCATTTTCAGACTACTACACCCCTCTTCCATGAGCCTTGGTGGGGTAGTTGATAAAGATGACCCATTTAGGGCTAGCACACGGTCTCTTATTCTCAGCCCTTTGATCAGTTATGAGTCTTTACACTGGTCGCTACTTACTGCACAAAGAAACTTCTCTGATCAACACTGGGAGCAGTCCAGGTTTATAGACAGAAACATAAAAAGTTACAAGGCAATTTGACAACATGAACATTTAGGAAAATAAGAGTGACAGCTTCTACCTTAGGAGCTGTGTCCTCCCCAACTGTGATGGACAGTTTTATGTCAGCTTGATACAAACTAAGTCATCTTAGAAGAGGGAACCTTAATTAAGAAAATGACTCTATAAGACAGGGCTATAGAAAAGCCTGTAGGGCATTGTGTTAATTAGTGATTGAATATGGAGGGGCCAGACCATTGTGGGTGGGGCCACTCCTGGACTAGTGGTCCTGCATGCTATAAGAAAGCAGGCAGGGAGAGAGAGAGAGAGAGAGAGAGAGAGAGAGAGAGAGAGAGAGAGAGAGAGAGAGAGAGACTACCCCTGACACTAGTGATATTCTGCTATACTTCCAGAAAGGCACATAGTATAACTGTCATCTGAGAGGCTTCACCCAGAAAACTGATAGAAACAGATGCAGAATCCCATAGATAACATTAGGCAGTGCTTAGGGAGTTCTATGGAGGAGGGGGATAAAGAATTGAAGGATCCAGAGGGGTCAAGGACACCACAAGAAACCTACAGAATCAACTAACCTGGGTCCATAGTGGCCCACAGAAACAGAGAGCATGCATGGCCCTAGGCCCTCAGCTCATATGGAACAGTTGTGTAGCTCAGACTTCATTTAGACTCCTAATAGCAGGAGCTGGGGCTGTCTTGACTCTATTTCCTGCCTTTGGATCCCTTTCCCCTAACTGGGGTGCCATGCCTAGCCATAAAAGAAGAAGATACACTTAGTCATACTTCAACTACATATGCCAAGACAGTGATATCCATGGGAGGTCTTCTGCTTTTCTCAAGAAAAGGGGAGGACAGAAGGATGGTGAGGAAGTGAGGTGAGAGGGAGGGGCTGGGAGGAGAAGAGGGAGAGGAAACTATGACCATGGTGTAAAGTAAATATATTAATTAATAAAACCCCGAACCAACCAGACAAACTGAAATGGGAATTTCTTGTTTCTTTGGAGTCTCAGTTGTGTCATGAGATGTTTTTCTGGAAGCTGTCTTATGAGAAGATGTTTTGCTGAGAACAGACATGATGTCCTTTCACCCATATCCTTTCTCCAACTATTTCAAATAAAAACTTGCCAGTATATTTCCTTGAGGATCACCAAGTGATGTACACTATGGGTATAACTATTTTAAGCATTATTATAATGCAATTAATACCAGAATTTAAGTCAATTAAATATAGTCTGACTTCTCTTTCTTTTTTTCTTTTTTCTATTTTTTTCTTTTAAACTCCAGATTTTATTCCCCTCCTGGTCCACCCGTGAACTGTTCTATATCCTATAACTCCTCCCTGCCCCCTGTCTTCACAAGGATATCCTCACCCGACCCCCCACCAGAGTTCATCAGGGAGTTTAGACTCCCTGGGGCATCCAGTCTCTTGAGGGTTAGGTGCATCTTCTCTGACTGAACCCAGACCCTCTAGTCCTCTGCTGATCTGTATATGTTTTTGGAGCCTCACAGCAGCTGGTGTATGCTGCCTGGTTGGTGTTCCAGTGTCTGAGAGATCTCAGGGGTCCAGGTTAATTGAGACTGCTGATTTTTTTTTAGAAACTATGCTCATGAATTTGAAGATATTAGAATTTTTTCCTAAAAGGCAAATACAAGAAATTGTTATAGATAAGAAGAGTGACTTGATTAATTCCAATGAATAAATTAAATTTTAATTACCTATTACTAAAATGTATTAACTTCTAGGACTGTTAATTTTGATGCTTGTTAGTTAAGTAAGCAATGGGCACTGCTTTTGTAAATACTTACTGGTTGGAGTAATAGCCTGACTTCAGTACAGAAAATTGTGTTTAAAATACAGATATTTAGAAAGTCCTCAATTATAGCTGCAGTTGGGTAAGAACAAGTAGCTTTTGTGTGTTATTTGCACAGTAGGTTGACTATAGATAACAACAATGTAGAATAAAATTCAAACAGCTAGAAAATAGGATTTACATTTTTTAACTATGGAGAAATAATATTTGATCTCACAGAAAGATTTAGCATCACTTAAATGTTATGTAATTTTTACAAGCATGAAAAATCATTTGATATTGCATCCATATTTAAACATTTTCGTGCCTCTTAAAAGTTGATAATTGGTTTGAGTTGACTGTAGAAAATGCATAAAATTCTTTAGATCAAGAGCCTTTAAGGGATTAATAGTTAAAGCTTGTTGACATTGTTATATGTAAAGGAAAGATTAAATACAAGAGTGTTGAATGGCCAGGCAGTGGTGACACATGTCTTTAATCCCAGTACTTGGGAGGCAGAGGCAGGCAGATTTCTGAGTTTAAGGCCAGCTTGGTCTACAGAGTGAGTTCCAGGACAGTCAGCACTACACAGAGAAACTCTGTCTCTAAAAACCAAAGAAAAACAAAAAAACAAAAAAACAAACAAAAAAAAAACAAAAAAACCAAAAAATTGTTGAATGAATAATTGACCTCAAGTGATAAGACTACCACTAAAGTCAAGGAGTAGACACAAAAATTGAAATGCCCAATGGATATTCTATATGTCTTTCCCTTATCTCAAAATCCAGAACAAATCCGTGTATCTGTATGGGGTACTTTTAAACTCTAGCTATAAGCTGGTTATTTTTGCTTTATATTCACAAGCCACTTACAAATATTTGGATATCATGTACATCTTACAGTGATGTTTTGATTTACAGATTCTGTTTAGCTAGTATTTTGTACTTGGTTTATCAGTAATGGCCAGAGAGTTGTTTGTGTTATATGGCTCTACCTAAGCCTTCAGAAATAT
>NC_034613.1:57140888-57150335 GCF_900095145.1 Mus pahari
AAAAAAAAAAAAGAAAAGTGAATCAAATACTGTTTTAAGTAGCATAACTGGTTTTACTACCTCACAGGAATTAGTCTATGCTAGGTTGTAAACTGCCAATGTTTTACTAGTTTTATAGGTTAAGAAAATAGCTCAATATGCAAATTTACTCTCCCATCATAGATAGTGAAAAAGAAAACTTCCAATAGTTTTGTATGATGGTAATGGCTGCTTCTTACACTATTCATTCTAACAAATATTATGTCCCAACATAACATTATAATGATGGAAAAATCTAGAAAAAAATTGTGGAGAAAGCTAATGGAAATGCAATTTAGTTCTGAACTTCTGAATCTATGGGGAGTCTCCTAGAATACTCAGCTAATATATTTGGATAAAACAGACTCTAGATTCAAAGGTGGAGAAGAATATCAATTGTAACCATGATGCTAACGAAAGGCTTAATCTTCCACTTCATGTTAACCATAGGACCCTTAAGGATATCTTTTGTGTGCTACCTTCTATAGTTCAACCTG
The DNA here is from genome assembly GCF_900095145.1 of Mus pahari. NCBI lineage: Eukaryota > Metazoa > Chordata > Mammalia > Rodentia > Muridae > Mus > Mus pahari. Next base: position 57,141,404 of record NC_034613.1, read on the forward strand.
AGACTTATTCTTGGATGAAGACTGTAGACTATGTTACTTACAGAATCTTGGGCTAATAGTTTGATACACAAAGCTGTTTACATTCTAGTCCAAAATCAAATCTTTCTAGCTTAATCTATCCAAAATTATTCCAACCACATGTTTTTAACCATACCTTCATTTTTCTCCTCTCTAATACCTTAAACACTGTCTTACCAATTTCTATTATATAAACCTCTATTAGTATTAAAGACTCAAACCACTTCATTTGTCAAGAATTACCTGAACATTTTCTTTGTTATTTATGGACTGTGACACCCATAATTCAGTATTTGCAATAATGTGTACAAATATGTTAGCCACATTCAACAGTAAGCTCACCAAGGACATGAAAAAAAAAAAGAAAAAAAAACTTTCATTTTATTTTTTTGTTTCCATTCACATACTCTAAATATTTGTGCACCACCTGGATAAATTCCATCAAAAGGTCATCCCTATTCTCTAAAGCCTTTTAATGTGAATTATGACATTTCAACTTAGAAAACATGTGGACTGAAGTAGTTTCTTATAACTTCAGCTTTCTGATAATACACAATTATGTGCATTTTGCCTTTCTCTGAAAAACATTTCCAAAAGTATGGTTGATTCATGAAAGCCAAGGTATTAAAACCATTACCATTTTATTACTGACAAGTAAATAGTGCTGAATCGACATGATGTAATTATTACTGTCATTGTATTAATATTTTATAATTAAATTGATATGATTTCCCTTGCTTAAGATATACTTTTAACTTTTGAAGTGTAATTTTAATTTTTATTATGACATTATTTTCCAAGAAAACCAATCTGACATAAGAATTGGCACAAGAAAGCCTAAACTCACTGCACAGGTATTAAGAATTTTTCTCATTTATGACAAAATACTGGGGCAGCGACTTTAGTAAGTGACAATGGGCCTCACATTGATGCCTCAATAGATTCTGTGGTTCTTGTATTATTGATCTTACCTTTTTGAAGTAATTTTAATTTTATAATTCTGAGCTATGTTGAGTCAAATAGTGCATGATATGTTAGCACATGGGCTGCATATTAGAAGACACTAGAAAATCTACTAGCATACCCATATATATTAGTTTAGTGCATTTAGTATATCCATTGATGCTAGTCAGTGTTAATGTATAATATCTTCATTAGGACCTTCCAATTCACACCTTTACCTGCAACTATAGACCTTCATTCTATTCCTTAAGCCACAGTTCAGCCTACCTCCTGGGAAGCCTGCTGTTACCCAGGACAACCAGTTGAGATACCCACACTGCAATCCCCTGCTTACTGGAACCCCAGCAAATGCAGCAGCCACGAGATCTCTCCAACCTTTCTGTGACCTATCTTCTGGTCTATATTTTTACCTGTAATTCTAGATATACACTATTCTCCCTGAGCCACAGCTCAGCCTGACTCCCTGGAGGATTGTTGGTACCCAGGACAACCACCTCTGCATGCTTCCTTGGAGGACTGTTACCCTTGAAGGGACTCCTACCACAGAGGCTGCTTGTTCAATAACAAGGCAGCTAGAACTGAAGGTTCCTCAAAACTCCCTTGTATCATCAGAGGGCTTTGGTCCTTCCTAAGTCTCAGGCCTCTCTACAACCGATATTAGGTGTTTAAGGGTGTCTATGGGAAGCCATCAAAGCAAGAGGGAACTTGACATTTTAGCCACAGTTTGGGAAAAACATGCAGAGGAAAGGAAAGACTATGGTAAGCTCGAGTTGAGTCTTTCTGCCCCTTGGGCTCCAAGACTGACTTGTGTTCCAGAGCAGCTGAGGAACCCACAAGGCCAAGATTCTCAAGGACCCAACTTAGGTTCCTCCACCTAGGACTCAATTCTCTTCCTTTTCTAGGGGCAGCCTTAGTTCTCATGGCCCTGAAACATATATTTACTTTCCTAGAACCTGTTCATCTGCAAAATACCCAGGCGCATCCTTTTTACAAGTGGAGGCTCGTGGAAAGCTCTCCAAGTCTCTTAGAAACTTAATTTCTTCTCAGCAAAAGTGAAGATGTTTTATTGCCTTGGGGCTGGGAAACTATTTCCCTAGGCTTTCCCTCCCTCCCTCCTCCCTCCCTCTCTCTCTTAGGAACAGTATTGGACATAGTTCCTGGGCCTATCTGCTGCCTTTCCTCTCCTCCTCCTCCTTCTTTGAAGCTCTGTTGGGCTTGAGGGGTTTTGTCCTCTCCCTACCCTCCCCTGTTACATTTTTGCTTTGGACCAGTTTTTAGGGGGGAGGGCTCACCTTTTTGCCTTTATAATTCTTTCCTAAGAAAGTGTTTGCCTTTCTTTCACTCTCCTAACATAACAATCATGGTAACAGAATGCAACTGCTGATTTATCAATGTATTTAATATGAATAAAAAAGGAAAAAAGAAAATAAAAGACCACAGTCTTGCTGCCATTAGGGACTACCAGCTCAACTTACAGTTCCAGAGGTCTGCTACCACCAGGGACTTCCAAGCCAGCCAACACCAGAGACATCAAGGGGGCTAAAAACCAGCATAAGAACAGAGTTAAGAAAAAATGACCTTCAATCATAAATGAACATGATAGAGGTAGTTAAAGAGGAAATGAATTTATGTATTGAAGAATATAAGAAAAATAGTCAAACAGGTACATGGATTTAAAGAGGAAGGGAGCTAAAACAATCCAGTGGGAAAAAGACANNATTTTCAACAAATGGTGCTGNNTNANNNNGCATTTATCATGTAGAAGAATGAGAATTGATCCATTCTTATCTCCTTGTACAAAGCTCAAGTCTAAGTGGATCAAAGACCTCCACATAAAACCAGAGACACTGAAATTGATAGAGGAGAAAGTGGGGAAAAGCCTCAAAGATATGGGCACAGGGAAAAAATTTCTCAACAGAACACCAATGGCTTGTGCTGTAAAATCAAGAATTGACAAATGGGACCTCATAAAATTGCAAAGCTTCTGTAAGGCAAAAAGCACTGTCAACAAGACAAAAAGGCCACCAACAGGTTGGGAAAGGATTTTTACCAATCCTAAATCTGATAGAGGACTAATATCCAATATATATGAAGAGCTCAGGAAGCTGGACTCCAGAAATTCAAATAACCCCATTAAAAAATGGGGTACAGAGCTAAACAAAGAATTCTCAACTGAGGAGTACCGAAGGGTACCAGTCATTTTTTGCATTCATGGACTCAAGAAATTATGTCAAAATAACTTCTAATCATACCTTAACAAAATATGTACCAACTTGGTAAAAACTTTTCTTCCAACTAGCCACTAAACAATGAACTATGGCTATTGTTTATATAATATTTATTTTGTATTAAATATAAATATACAGAGACTTTAATGTACGTAGATTATATGCACATACAATGACATTTTATATAGGATGCCTGGGAATTCATAGCTTGTTTTTGGTATATGCAGTTATTCATGCTTTACTCTCAATAGAAATTAAGTATTTACATGTGCATTTTTATTAATGAAGTGTCCTTGACTGAACCACTATACCTTTATTATTTTTTTGTCCCTATTTCATGTCTCTGTATCAGCAGTTCTCAATGCCTTTGGCATTTTTCTCTACTCATGTTCACATAAAATTTTATTTTCCATCATAATTTACAAAATACAATTTTATCTGTTTTTGTTGATAATTCAGCCATGAAATTGTCTTAGTATTGTCTTCAATGTCATATTCATTGCTCCTATTAGTATAATGATTCTTTAGATTCCCATGTAATTCTTATTGTACCTCTATGGTAGCTTTGCTCATAGTGATTCTTCTAAGAGCTTCCACAAAGGCTCTTTCCTCTCATGTGTGCTTTAAGTGTAAAGATTACACACTTTTCATATGTGACACATATAGTATAAGCATCAATAAATATGTTGGAGTACATTTATTTACCCAGAAAAAAAAATTAATAAGTGACTACCAAAACTACACTGAGATGCCATAAATGTTGTATAAAATTACGTTTCTAACAATGTCCTGATTATATAATGCTTTCCATATTAATCTTTTAGATCTATATTTATAAATAATCTTTTCCAAGGGTTCTGGGAATTGATGTGACTGTACCTGGAAATATGACAAAGGCTTTATTTTAATACAGCACAACACAAGAGACTGAGCAGATGTTAAATACTATGAATATGTTTCTTGTGCAACTCATTTTTGGGTTTGCAAAATATTGACAAGGGAGTCATTTTTCAAAATTACCTATGGGACTCACATGCACCAAGCCCATTACTTTCCCATGCGTGCCTAAAATAATGGGCATTGTGATAGCTTTGCTTCTGTGTTCTCTACCCATATCTAAATAAGAATGTGACCACAAGGACTCAAAAGACATATTCATATTCGATAGTTTTGGAGTTTTTTGTGATTCTTTCCTTCACAAGCAGCTTTTTTCAAGCATGAAAATGCTCACAAGAGTCAACTATGAGGTTCAGATATCAAATTAAGTATTTGGGGTTTTTGTTGTTGATGATGATGTTGCTATTGTTGTTGTTATTTTACCCATTGAATCCAATATAAAGTTTTTGAAAATGTGACATAAAGAACTGATACTTATAAATAGTAATTTGAAAGAAATTTTTTCAACTACTATTTAAGCAGTTGTTAGGAACTGATGTGTATATAGCAACACATGATTTAAAAGACTTTATCAGCCTATTAGTAGCTATAGTATTTTCAGAAAATATATAATTATATGTTTCCTTTGCATTTTTGCTTAACTAAGAGTAAGAATGTTTCCTTCCATAGGTATCAAGCTAATATGGAGGTTGTAAACACATTTTATTGAAGATATTAAATCTCATAGTTGTGGTATTAATAACAGCATTTTAGCTTATAAATTATAAAAGCATACTTAATTATTTGGATGGGATTTTAATGATTCTAAATACACATACTTTTAATTGTTTTTAAATTATGTGTGTGGGTAGGAAATATGTGCATGTGAATACAGGTGTCTGTGGACACCAGAGGTGTCAAATATCTGGTGTTAGAATTTACATCAGTAAAAACTATTAACAACCAAGCATATTATATTGTTGTCCTTAGTACTATATCTCCTATATCTACTTCATGATGAGTAAAACTTGATATTCATCATTTGGCTTTGACTCTGCCATGTAAGTTTCCTAAACTAATAGAATGAAGTGATACTGTGATATCTATGTAAGTTATGGTCCTAAGTGTCATTCATACTTCTAAAATCTCTCTTATCTCTTCAAATATTATGAGAAAGACAAATAAAGCGTCAAATTTACCTTTACCAAAGCCAATTCTATATCAAGAGATGCTTGCTAAAACACAAAACTGTAAGTGATAGTACATGATAGAGATTATTCAGGTAATTTAAAAAAAGTAGAACCAATAATGTATAAAGTTGGCTTGAAGTATAGACAATCTTAATTCAAAATCTGTCTGAAAAACTATTGATTTATCCTCATCATGAAAATAATTTATAATAAAGAATATGAAGTATATATTAATGTGTATGAAATACAAATATCTATAAAGAAGTAATACAAGCACATATAAGGAGTAACATATTCTTACCAATAACACCATAATTCATAGATAGTCATTTTTTAAATTTAGATTTTCGTCTCTCAACACAGTTATCTATGCCATCAAATTTATAAGCTGGGCTCAAAATGTGTATGCTATTTTGCTATAAATTATCTCATAAAATATGTCATGAACATTTTATAAAGATATCAGGAGTCCTAGTTTTCCAATTGTTGTCATGCCTTTCAGTACTTTCACAATGTAAAATTGGAAGTAGCTTAGCTAGGTGGCTGAGCAAATACAGATAGCTTCCTTACACTCCTTGCCACGAACTACTGGGAAACACCAACTTTAAACTCATGGGTACTCATTTGTTTTTCAAAGAAAGGGGCTCCCTGTCCTATAAATCATTGAGTCTACTATAACCTTAGCCTCAGAGATCACCATTTTTGGAAAAGATAGTCAAAGAAACCAACTTCATATAATTGAACATAAAAGGCAGGATCGAAAAATTAAGAAGAAAATCACAAAATTCACAAGAAGACAGCACAATCGATCTATCACACACACACACACACACACACACACACACACACACACACGTCTTCATCTACTGCCTTACGCCTTTGATGCTGGAGAAGGAGAAACATGGTGGAAGGGTTAAGATGTCTTTTTTATCATTTCTATTGCATTCTTCTCAACTACCTCAGAAAAGCATCTGGTAGTTACTGGGTGATCAAAATCTCTGCCCCTTCCAATGGACCTGGCTTTTAAATCTTCAGGGAAGAGAAGGACATTGCCTTGGACATTAGCAAAGGATGACATAAGGTAAACTAAACAGTAAAAAAAAATAAGTCCCATGACAGAAGACTCGATACAGAAAATGTGGTTCATTTTCACAATGGAATACTACTCAGCTATTAAGAATGAGGACATCCTGAGTTTTGCAGGCAAATGGATGGAACTAGAAAATATCATCCTGGATGAGGTAACTGAGACCCAAAAGGACATGCACGGTATGTACTCACTAATAACTGGATATTAGCCAAACAACAAAAAAATGTACAGAATACCCAAGAAACAGTCCAAAGAACTCAAAAGTTCAGCAAGCTGAAGTGCCCAAGGGAGGATGTGTCAGTCCAACTTGGGAGAGAGAAGAAAGCAATCACAAGTGGGGAGGGAGGGAGGGACCTGGGAGGGAAAGTGGATGGGGGGACAGTGGGGGGGGGGAAGAGGGGAACCTGATCTGGTATTGGGTGAAAGATAAGGACTGAAGCTCTAAGGGCAGGCAGAAATAAAGGAAACAGGCAACCTTGGGAGGTAGGAAGTAGGGGGGACCCTCCAGAATGCACCAGAGACCTGGGAAGTGAGAGACTCTCAGGAAACAAATGTAGGGACCTTAGATGAAATGCCCTATGGTAGGGAGAGGGAATTTACAGAGCCTACCTCCAGCAGGGCATCAAATGAGGCAGGTGGTTGCCATACCTAGCCAAAACTCTGACCCATAATTGTTCATGTCTGAAAGAATTAGAGGGATGGAAATGGAGAAGAGCCTGAGGAAAATAGGCCCATTGACAGACCCAAAGTGGGATCCAGCTCAAGGGAGTTCCCATAGACTGACACTATTACTGAGGCCATAGAGCACTCACAAAAAGTGACCTGGCACTCTAAAAGACCAAGCAGCTGAAAGAGTCAGATGCAGATATTTGTACCCAACCAGTGTACAGAAGCAGCTGACCCGTGTTGTTGAATTAAGGAAGGTTGAAAGAAGCTGAGAAGGGTAATCCTGTAGGAGGACCAGCAGTCTCACTTAATCTGAACCCCTGAGATCCCTCAAACACTGGAACACCAAAGAGGCAGCATACACCATCTGATATGAGGCCCCCAACATACATACAGTAGAGGACTTCTGGGTCTGTGTTCATTCAGAGATGATGCACCTAACCCTCAAAAACCTGGAGGCCCCAGGGAGTTTAGAGATCAGGTAGGGTGATGTGGAAGTGTCAGAGGGTAAACGGGGTGAGGGAACAAAATATGGAGTGTAAATAAAAAAATTAATAATAAAAAAATAAGTCGGGGTTTTCAACACCATCATACATACGTGGAAGAAAGAATTTAAATAAAGAATGCATTAGTTTGGCTCATGGTTTCAGTATATGGCTGTTGAACCCTTTGCTTTGGACACAAGGCATGACAGAATATAACAGAGCCTAGAATATGAATTAGAAAATAACTTCCCCTCTTGTTGTAAAGGAACAAGAGAATGAGAGAGGAAACTAGGATCATAGTGCCCCCAAAGACTCAGTGTCCTAACATGTGGTGTCTTCACATCTTGAATCAAAAGACTACTCCACTGATTGGTGCAGAGACAATAGGAGCCAATCATTCCTAAACAGTTCTTAATATAGCAAATGAGGTCTTTATGCAGGTATGTTGAAAAAAAGAAAGTGACTAATAGAGAAAAACAGGCCAATTGTACAACATCTGCAATCAGCTCCTGTTCTCTAGAGAAGCTCTATATTCTTCCAAGGTGACATTCAGTCTTGAGGATGTAGAACTCTTCTTCTTCTTCTTTTTCTTAAAGTACCTTTGTTTTATTCATCTATTGTTGTGCTGACTATGCCTGAGAAGTATGGTGCCTCACAGATTCGAACCTAAATGACCCTTTCATAGTGAAAGCTTCATAACCCATGGAACATAATTATTTTCAACTAAAATATAACAAAAATACACTGATTATCCAAGGCATGTGCCTATTGTAGTGTGCAAAGAAGAATGCTAGGCATATCTTCCTATTTTCTGAGGGTATTTTGAGAAATAAATAAAAACAGAGAGGGTGTAGTTATCTATATTTCTTGCTGAAAATAAAGGGTGTATCACACAGGGATCCCCATTTTCCAGTATTTTAAATGGAAATGGAGAAGCCCTTACCTCAATCTTTAGCACATACCCTTAGTTTTCAGCACATACTCCTTTGAATTTAGCTCTTCATTTATTCTCTTTGCTATCTCCCACCTAATTCCAGGTACTAGCATTTAACTTTCTTCTTTTTTTTTTTTTTTCTGTTTGAATTATTCTTTTTTGATTTTTTTATCTTTTCTTAATTAATTAATTAATTAATTAATATTTTCTTTATTTACATTTCAAATGCTATCACAAAAGTTCCCTATACCCCGCCCCACCCCTGCTCCCCTACCCACCCACTCCCACTACTTGGCCCTGGCCTACCCCTGTGCTGGGTCATATAAAGTTTGAAAGACCAAGGGGCTTCTCTTCCCAATGATGGCCTATTAGGCCATCTTCTGCTACATATGCAGCTAGAGACTCAAGCTCAGGGTGTACTGGTTAGTTCATATTGTTGTTGCACCTACAGGGTTGCAGCCCCCTTCAGGTCCTTGGGTACT
>NC_034613.1:57153195-57155372 GCF_900095145.1 Mus pahari
TCTCTAGCTGCATATGTAGCAGAAGATGGCCTAGTCAGCCATCATTGGGAAGAGAGGCCCCTTGGTCTTGCAAACTTTATATGACCCAGCACAGGGGAACACCAGGGCCAAGAAGGGGGAGTGGGTGTGTAGGTGAGCTGGGGGGAGGGTATAGGGGACTTTGGGGATAGCATTTAAAATGTAAATGAAGTAAATACCTAATAAAAATTGGAAAAAAGTATTTGCTAAACAAATCTACTCAGTTAAACATCTAATTCTATTATTTATCAGATCTCTCCATAAAACATTAGAGCATGTTTTCAACTTTTCTCCAATTTTGAATAATTTGGGACTCTTTCATCAGACACTTTAATAAAGCTACCTTTTATGTTTGTACTTCTGTGATGCAGCTGAGTATAACTGGTTCTTTTGTTTCAATGTTTTTATTCACTTTATATCACAATCTCAGCCCCTCTCCTTCTTCTCATCCCAGTCCTTTCTTCATAAATCTATCCCCGATTACACTGTCCCCTTGTCCTCAGAGAGCCCCCTTGGGTACCACCTTTCCCTGGGATTTCTAGTCCTAGAAGAATTAGGCAAATCCTTTTCTGCTGAGGCACAACCTGGCCATTCAGTTAGGGGAAGGGGATCCAAAGGCAAACAACAGAGTCTGTGACAGCCTTGTGAAGGAAACCACATGAAGAGCAAGTTGCACAACTGCTAGAAACATGTAGGGGCTTAGGTTCAGCCCATGCATACTCTTTGGTCAGTGGTTCAGTTTCTGTAAGCCCCCATGGGCCCAGGTTGGTTGACTCTATAAGTATTCTTGTGGAGTCCTTGACAACTCTGATTTACTCAATTCTATGCCACAGTAATCTACAAGACTTTTAGAGCTCTGCCTGATGTTTGGCTGTGGGTCTCTGCATCTGTTGTTATTCACTGCTGGAATAACTGATTCTTTAAACTTCATGTTTTTGTTATAACCAATCTCCACATCTCAGCTTTGAAATCTATATGTGTGTATATATGCATAACTCCAGAAAAACACAATTGATATGATATATGAAATAGAGCAGGGGGGCAGAAAAGATTAAATGGAGTTGATTATGGAGGCCTCATCATAAAATTTGCATTTCACAAGCTAGTCATGCACACTAACCTATTTTTGGTTCAGTTCTGAGACAAAGGCCTGAACAGAGAAGCTAGCCATGCATATTCCAGTCTGAAAGCTTAAAGGCTAGAAACACAAGAGGGGAAAGTATCTCATTCGAGACACAAGAAACAGAAATATAAACTAATGTACCAATTTGAAGAAGTTGGGCAGAAGTTACATTTACACGGTTTCTGCCTTATTCAGGTGTTCAACTTAATGAGCACAGCATACTCACATTAGGAAAGTACACAACCATGTCTCATTTAATATATTTTAAAGGTTAACATCATCCAGAAACCTGCTCATTGTCCAATCCAGATTAAAATTTGGTATAAGAATACCTGAAAGAAAAAAGCCTCTGGATCTTATTCATATTTAATTCTTCTGTAGAGAAACTGAAAAAGGATTTTTAAAATAAATACAGTAAATTTTGTTAAGACTTTCAACAGTAAGGGAGTTTCAACTTTGCTACATCCAAATTTTAATTAATTATTGTCATTTTTAAATTAAAGTTTGGTTGTTCCAGTTTCTGATATTGTATCTTTTGTATTTAATATATATTCTACCATAACAAAGATCATGGCACTATTTCATGATGTGACCGACTATTTGCATATCTTTTCTATGGCTTTCCTAGCCACATATTAATCATAAAGTTAACTATTTTTATGGACAGACTATCTTATTTTATTTATATGATTTTCACAGATGTTTAATATGAATACTTTATGGATTAGTAGATTATGAACAATGAACTGTTTATATCTATGGCAAGCTGTTCATTCTTTTTATTGTGATTCTTTCTTTTTTAGTTTTGAAAATATATAATAAATTAGATAAATAGCATTTTTAACTTTTAAAATATATTCTTTAATTAAAATATAGTTACATCACTTTTCCCCTCATTACTCCCCTCCAATACCTCCTAATTCCCCTCATCCCAACTCTTTCTGTGGCCCCCTCACCCTCAAATTCATAGCATCTTCCTCCATGATAACTATTGGCATATATATATATATATATATATATATATATATATATATAT
>NC_034613.1:57155407-57162586 GCF_900095145.1 Mus pahari
ATATATATATATATATATATATATATATATATATATATATATATTACTAGTAATCTGATGACCAATGATTAAATTCTCCTTTTGGAAGTCAAGCAATTTTCTATTTAATATTTTTTATGTACTTCAATTTCATTAGACACTCCTATATTTTTCTGTATCAACATTATTGCATGATCCTTGAAACTGAACTCTTATGTATGGAATTACCTTTTTTATATGTATGTGATTTCAAATTGAGATGCTACTCAAAAATACACACAACCTAGGGTTACAACATCACTTATTCAAAATATTGCAGTTTTAAAAGTTACATGCCTCTAATAATAGAAAGAAAATTTATTTTGTTGCATAGTACTTTCATGTATATATTGTTCTTGAGAAATTCATTTACTAATTCAGTGCTTTTAAGATTCTTTTAAATTTTCAATGCAAATAATTTCATTTTCTGTTAATAAAAATCATTTAACTTGTTAATTTTAAATTACTGTGTCTATTATTTCTGCCTTCTATCTTGTTTATTGACTAGGTCATCTAGTCTTAGAGAATTATCACTATTGTGGAATTTGGGGTAGATATCAATAATACTCATTACAAAGTATTTGTTTAATTCTCATTGGTTTTAAATTTCTTTCACAAAAGGATTTTGAATATTATCAAATATTTCCATTTTAGTTGAAGGGCATTTAGTATGCTTTCAGGATGGTATGGAATATTTATACAAATTTTTGGATGAAAATTCTCTTTAAGCACTTAGATAATACCTAATTATTTATTTGGTAATACTTAATTATTAGTTTGTTTGGTAATTGTGTAGCTATGTTTATTTTAAAATAGAATATTTTTCTATCATCTATCCATCTATCTAGCTATTTATTCTTCTCTCTTACATTACATTCAGACCACAGTTTCCCCATCCTCCTCTCCCTGCTCCAGACACTTCCCAATCTCCCCTCTCTTCCAGATCCATACCTCCTCAGTTTCCTTTACAAAAAGTGCAGGCCTGGAAGGGCTAACATGGTATAACAACTTATTTTATGAATAGGAAACTACCCTCATATTAAGGCTGGGTGAGGTAACCCAGTGGATGCAAAGGAGTCTCAAGTACAGGAAATTTTTTTCAAAGCACTGTATCATTTTGTCTCCCAAACAATATATGGAAAAGTTCCTGTGTCTTAAGCATGTTCACCCATTCTGGGTATTATTCAAAATTAAATGAAAAGCATGAACTGAAACTCCAGGCACAAGGAAAAAGAAGAAAACTGCACCAAATCACATTTTTTTCACATTGCTCTCAATAGAAGATAATAAACAAATGTTAAGGCAATCAGGAGGAGCAACATATAAACCAATAAAAAGAAGACTGATAGCTGTATGTTTAACATAGTAATAGTATAAAGACATTCATTAGTCACAAACTTGTTTCATTTTTCATATTTTAATATTTTAATGCTTTATTTTTAATGTTTTACTATATTTATTCCCAATTCCTCCTCTTACTCCTTCCTCACATACTGATGCCAAATTCATACTAACTTATACCCAAAATTAATTCTCTCTATTGCTAATTTTTGTAAAATTTGGTAACCCATCAATTCCAATTATTCCTGGAGTCACAACCTCAAAAAAATGGACTCTTTCTTTCCCCCAAGGGACCAATTGTCTAGAGCACCTCAGTAAGGAGTTGGGGCTGGGGCTCATAAATGCCATTCAAATTTATACTATAGTAATGACTAGCTTGGTATACAAGTAAAAGTCTTTTGAAAGCAACCATAACTACTATGAGTTTCTGAGTACAGTATTCCTATTATAGGAGAAGACAGTTTTATTCTGCTCCTCCTTGACCTTTGACTCTTAGACTTTCTACTCCTTGTTTGTGATAGTCCCTGAGCCTTTGATAAAAGTGATGTAGATATCCAGTTTGTGACTGATGTATCCACAGATGCACATTCCGTGAAAATGACTACATGTGAATTTCTCTGTGATCCATCATCCTCAGTACAAAAATGCTTTACTGATGAAGCCAGGAAGCTGCACTGATCTTTGGGTAGAAAGTTATAATTTAGAAGACAGTTTGACACCATTTCCATTTAGCAAAATAATGATAGTAAGTTCATCCCTGGGGCCCAGGAGCTCTTCAGCCATGGGTTCTAGGACTAATTTGCAATATCATAGATATATTTCCTTCTATTGAGTGGACCTTAAAACCAATCAGATATCCACTATGTGTGGTAACTCCAAACTCTTGCATATGAATATACATGTAGGCTGTGGGTTTCCATATGTCTTTTATAAACATCTTTGTAGTAATTATCCTTTCCCCAATCCTGTTCTTGGTCCAATCCTTCTATCCCTCTCCATGCTTAAACATCCCTTTCCAATATTCCTTTTCCTCGTCGTATTACCTGCACTGTACTATCTTCCCACCTTAAGATTTTTTTGTCTCCTCTATATTAAAGTCAATTTCTAATTTACTAGATGCTGCATATGCCGCGAATTAAACACACAAATCTAAAGAATCTAAGCTAAGAGCTCTATATGTGTAAGAAAATCAAATGTATTTCTAGGTTTGAGTCACCTCACTCAATATGAAACAAAAATGTAATCAGACTGGTATTGGGCAGGCTGCTGCAGTTGTTACATGAGATCTGCAATACTGCAGGAAATCCTCCTGTACTGCAATGAGATTGCAAGATGGTGTCACAAGAACACAAACAGAGCCACCGGAACCTCTAAATTTATTAAAATAAGACACCTTAGTTTAAGTTGAATGGGGTCCATGCTGAGCAGGCTATAATAGGAATGTACGTATAAATACATGCAATAAAACTAATGAAAATTTCTTGAGGTGCTTCTAGGCCATTTGGTATTCCTCAGTTGAGAATTCTTTGTTCAGTTCTGTACCCCATTTTTAATAGGATTATTTGGTTCTCCGGGGTCCAACTTCTTGAGTTCTTTGTATATATTGTATATTAGCCCTCTTTTGGATGTAAGATTGGTAAAGATCTTTTCCCAACCTGTTGGTTGCTGTTTTTCCCTATTGAGAGTGTCCTTTGCCTTACAGAAGCTTTGCAATTTTATGAAGTCCCATTTGTTTTTTGTTGATCTTAGAACATAAGCTATTGGGATTTTGTTTAGGAAAATTTCCCCTGTGCTTGCTCAAGGCTCTTCCCCAATATTTTACAATTAGTTTCAGTGTATCTAGTTTTATGTGGAGGTCCTTGATCCATTTGGACTTGAGTTTTGAACAAGGAGATAAGAATGGATTGATTTGCATTCTTCTACATGCTAACCACAATTTGACCCAACACCATTTAATAAAAATGCTGTCTTTTTTCCACTGGATGGTTTTAGCTCCTTTGTTGAAGATCAAGTGACCACGGGTATGTGGGTTCATTTCTGGGTCTTCAATTCTATTCCATTGATCTACCTGTCTGTCACTGTACTAACATCCTTAGTCATCAGGGAAATGCAAGTCAAAAGAACCCTGAGATTCTACCTCACACCAGTCAGAATGGTTAAGATCAAAAACTCAGATGATAGCACATGCTGGAGAGGATGTAGAGAAAGAGGAACACTTCTCCATTGCTGGTGGGATTGCAATCTAGTACAACCACTCTGGAAATCAGTTTGGAAGTTCCTCAGAAAATTGGACATAGTACTACATGAAGACCCAAAAATACCACTCCTGAGAATATACACAGAAGATGCTCCAACATGAAATAAGGACACATGCTCCATGATGTTCATAGCAGCCTTATTTGTAATAGTCAGATACTGGAACAAACCCAGATGTCCCTCAACAGAGGAATGGATACAGAAAATGTGTTACCTTTACAAAATGGAATACTACAGTTATTAAAAATGATGACTTCATGAAATTCTTAGGCAAATGAATGGAGCTAGAAAATATCCTGAGTGAGGTAACCCACTCACAAAAGATCACACATAGTATGCATTCACTTATAAGTGGATATTTGCCCAGAAGCTCAGAAGACGCAAGATACAATTCACAGACCACATGAAGCTCAAGAAAGGAGACCAAAGTGTGGATACTTCAGTCCCTCTTGGAAGGGGAAATAAAATAACCATGGAAGGAGTTATAGAGACAAAGTGTAGAGCAGAAACTGAAAGGCCATCCAGAGACTGCCCCACATGGAGATCCATCCTAAATCTGATCACTAAATCCAGATACTATTGTGGATGCCAACAAGTGCTTGCTGACAGAAACCTTATATAGCTGTCTCCTGAGAGGTTCTACCAGTGACTGACAAATACAGAGGTGGGTGCTCTCAGTCAAACATTGAACTGAAGGCAGGGACCCCATTGGAGGAGCTAGAGAAAGGACACAAGGAGTTGAAGGAGTTTACAACCCCATAGGAAGGACAACAACATGAACCAACCAGTTACCTCAGAGCTTCCAGGTCCTAAACTACCAACCAAAGAGTATACATAGAGGGACCCATGGCTCCTAGTGCATATGTAAAAGAGGTTGGACTTGTAGAGAATCAATGGAAGGAGAGGCCCTTGGTTCTCTGAAGCCTCTATGCCCCAGTTTAGGAGAATGTCAGGACAGGGAAGTGGGAGTAGATGGGTTGGTGAGGAGAGGGAGGGGGGAGGAGGGAGGAATTTTTGTAGGGCAAACCAGGAAACTCTATAACATTTGAAATGTAAATAAAGAAAATATCTAATAAAAAATTTAAAAATAATGAAAAAACAAGCCATGAATTTGAATGAAAGCAACAAAGCAATTAAAAAGAAAAGTGTTTTCCCAAGAAAACACATTTTCTCTGAGAAAAGAGGGAGCCATAATGTTTGTGAAGGTCTAGGAAAATTTGGGGGTCATGGTCTCTGAGGTTATTGGACAAAGCCTCTCAAATTGCTATAAAAAAAAATCTCCCATGAGAACTAATTAAATAGTTTACCCGATCTTGATTTAGCTTTGGTAATTGGATTCTTTCAAGATAATCACCATTTCATTCAGACTTTCCAAATTTTGTGTTATATAGGTTTTAAATCAGACAATAAATCTAGTGGGAAAAAAGTGAGGAATAATATCCAACACATTGATACAGGAGACAACATCCTAAATAGAACAAACAGATCAGACACTAAAAGCAGCAATCAATTAATGGGACCTCATGAAACTTAAATCTTCTATAGAGCAAAGGATCCCATCAGTAAGACAAAACAGCAGCCTGAAGAATGGGAAAAAGGTCTTTCTCAACCCTACATCCAAAAGAGGACTAATATCTAAAATGCATAAAGGAATCAGGAAATGAAATGTCAACAAACCAAATAACCAAATTAAAAAATTGGATAAAGAGCTAAATGCAGAATTCTCAAAATAGGAATCTCTAATGGCCAAGAAGCACTGCATATGTTCAGCATCCTTAGCCATCATGGAAATGCAAATAAAAACAACTCTAAGATTACATCTATTTCTATCAGAATGGATAAGATCAAAAACTCAAGTGACAGATCATGGTATCTAGATGTGGAGCAAAGGGAAAAATCTTCTATTGCTGAGGGGCATGCAAACTTGTTTGACAACTCTACAAATCAATTTGGTGATTTCTCAGAAAATTAGGACTTCAAGACCCAGTTATACCACTCCTGGTCATATACCCAAAGATGTTCTACCCAAGGGCACATGTTCCACTATGTTCATAGCAGTTTTATTCCCAATAACCAAAAGCCTGAAACAACCTAGATGTTCCTAAACTGAAGAATGGATAAAGAAAATGTGGGGAGAGCATGAGTTGGGGTTGGGAGAAGTGAAATCAGTGGGGGCGTTTCCGGGATAAGCTGGAGACCTGAGATGAGGGAGATTCCTGGGAGGATATGGGGCTGATTCTAGCTGAGATTCCTGGCAGTGGGGTATATAGAGCCTGAAGTGGCCACATCCTGTAGCCAGGCAGGACTTACAGTGGAGGGGGGGCACCAACTCATTCTCAAAACCTTTACCCCTAAATTTGCTTATAACATCTGCAGGGATAAGGATGGTACAGGGATGGAGGGAATGGCAGAGCAGTGATTTCCCCAACTTAAGACCTACCCATCAGAAGACAACCCCTGAAACTATTAATGATACTCTCTTATACTTGCAGACGGGAGCCTATCATAACTGTCTCCTGAGAGGCTTTATCAAGCAGCCGATGTAGAAGCGTACTGACATTTTAGATTGTCAAATTGTTTTGGAACTTCTGAATTTGGATTGTATTGTGAGATAAATGTGAGGTTTAGAGAAGAAGGGGTCAAAATTTGTCAAAAGTTGTATGTTTGACTGTGAAGTTGACAAGCGTTGGAGTTGTGATGGTTAGTGCTAATTGTTAACCTAAAATACCCTACAATATCTTGGCAGATTAGCATCTGAATATTTCTGTAGGTAATCATCTTGATCACCTTAATTCTTAATTAAGATGGGAAGACATACTCATTGTGGGAGATACATTTGCCCAGTATGTAAATGTTAGAGTATATAAGAGTGAAAAGATGAGGTGAGAATTCTTCTGACTGGACATAATATGACCAGATGATGAAAACTCATGTTGCTTTGATGTCCTTGTCACGATGGACCAGGACCATTAAATGGTGATCTCAAATAAACACTTCATTCCTTAACTTGCTTGTTAAAGTACTTTATCACAGTAGTAGGGGGAGAAACTAAGGCAGCAGCATGTACCTTTAACATCTGCATTCAGAAGGCAGATGCAGGTTGATCATTTTAAGTTTGTAGTCAGTCTGAACAGAATGTTCCAGCAATCACAGCCAGGTATTTAGGGACATAGGTGTGGCTATGAAACATGGGGTCTGATATTGGGATGTAAAGTGAATTGATTAATTAATTAAGAAATACAAGATATAGGGAACTTTAAATTATCTTGCCCTGCTGCACAGTGAATAAATATGCTTGGTGCATAAGCATGAGAACCCAAGTTTAGATCAAAGAACCCACACTAATAAACTGTGCATTGCCACCCAGAAATAAAACACCAGTGCTGTAAGGATGGAGACAGAAAGATTGGAGGGGCTTTCTGGCCTACAAGTCTACCTCCAGATTCCATGGCATACAAACTTCTCAAAGGAGTTGTCCCGCGCTACCTTCTCGCCAGCAAGAAACGACGCGGCACACAAACAGGATCCTTCTGCAGCAAAGCTTTAATGCTCTTGAGAGGGAGA
>NC_034613.1:57162597-57168391 GCF_900095145.1 Mus pahari
CTACCCAGCACATGCGCAGCTGCCTTGTTTGTTTGTTAGAGCACAGGACATCAGCGCCATCTTGTAATGGCGAATGTGAGGGCGGCTCCCCACAAGGAGTAACTCATAGGGGACTGACAAAACAGGACTTCTGACATTGTCTTCTGTTTTCTGCAAGCACATGCATGTAATACACACATGCACAAATATGCTTAAAACAACAACTCATATGCATACACATAGCACAGCACTCACACAAATTTATAGCTATTAATGTGTAGAACTGTCTCATGGTGTGTGTTTTACTTTGAATGTTCAGTTTCCTCCATAGTCTCATGTATTGAATGTATGGTGCACATGTTGGTAATATAATATAATATAATATAATATATATAATGTAAATATATTGCATAACATATAATGCATAATGCATTATAATATACAATATATAACAAATAATATATTATACATAATATATATTAGATAGTATATGGGGAAACCAGGAAAGGGGATGTAAAGAAATAAAATATCCTACAGAAAAAGAAAAAAATTCATAATATATAATATATATTATAATATAAGTTGATAATAACTTTAAGTGGCAGAAGTTATTCATTTAACAGTGAATCTATCCATGGAGGAAGGAGAAATTTTAAATACCCTAACTGAAAATACTTAACATTTATATAAAATTTAATATATATAAATTATATATATATATGTTAATATATATTTAAAATTTAGTAGCTTCTGAGCTTTGTAATGTACATTTTTGCTTTCAAATTATATATGTTATATGTAATTAAATAATTTATTATAATATATGTGTATGTGTATAATTTCTCCTTCCTTTTTTTCTACTATGCTCATATGTTTTGCTGGTACATATTATAATTGATAAATTTGCTTTAACATGATTTAGTTTTCTTAGAGCAAGTGAAAATCTTTAAAAAAACCAAACTGTTCTTTATACTATTATTCTGGGGCTTAATGAATTGAATATTTGATTTCTTCAACCACTTTAAGTGTTTCTTCTTGTTCAAATCTAATGAAAAAATGATTCTCTTATCTTCCTTTTGTCAAGAGTAACATTACTACAGGTTTCAAAACTACTATCCCTGAGAACAAGCTTCTGTGTTGCTGTTTGTTAAATACTGGTATTTGCTTGCTTTTAATTTTAAGACTAAGGATTGAGTCATGGGATTTGTGTATACTCTCTCCTTGAAATCCACTCTAGTCTGTTGTATTTTATAGATGTCACTGCATTGCTTTCTAGTTCGTATAATTTTATACTATTATCTCTTGTTTTTATTCATTTTTATGTAGAATTGAAATATCTAGGATTTTTCAATGTTCTTTATCTTCAGATTGTTGACTTCTTTCTTGACCAAACTGTGGAGGAAGCTTCTTTCCAGTGAGTATTTATATTTATACTTTATACTGAACAATATTTATATTTAAAATACCACAGAAGTTCATATCCATCTCCTAGTAGTGAACTGCTATTTTCAATGATTTGGTGCCTCCATGTCTGGTGTTAAAGTTGGAAAGAATATTTTTCATGATAGTTTGAACTCAGTCCTTTGCAGACAGTGCTTATTACAATTGATCTTTCTCTTTCATGATTTGTGAGTTAAAGTCTACCTTCTTTTTTTTCAACCAAACAAACACGAGTTTAATGGTTTACATTTCTCTTCCCAACACATGAAAAAAAAGGGAATAAAACTGAGTTGTGTGCTTGTTCTTAAGGAAATAGCCATTCCTTTACAGTCATACCTTATTTTATTATGCTTTGTTGTGCATTTTTTTGCAAATTGAGGCTTGTTCTGTGTTAGATTTTATCTACTCTTTGATTCTATTATTTGGGAATTCACAGGGCTACAGTAATCTTTTCAATAAATATGGCATTTTTAATTAAAAATATTCGTTACTGTATTAGTCAGGGTTCTCTAGAGTCACAGAACTTGCAGATAGTCTCTATATAGTAAAGGAATTTATTGATGACTTACAGTCTGCAGTCCAAATCCCAACAATGGTTCAGTAGTAGCTGTGAATGGAAGTCCAAGGATGTAGCAGTTGCTGAGTCCCACACAGCAAGAAGGCGAAAGAGCGAGAGCCAGACTCCCTTCTTCCAATGTCCTTATATGGTCCCCAGCAGAAGGTGTAGCCCAGATTAAAGGTGTGTGCCATCACACCTTTAATCCGGGATGATCTTGGACTTGGAGATCTCCCTGTCTTAATCTTCTGGATTCAATCACCACTGTGTCTCAAGATCTCCATACCAAGATCCAGATCAGAAACTTCTATCTCCCAGTCTCCAGATTAGGTTCACTGGTGAGCCTTCCAATTCTGGATTGTAGTTCATTTCAAATATAGTCAAGTTGACAACCAGGAATAGCCACTACAATTACCTTAGACAATTTATATATATATATGAATGATTCTCTTATTCAGAGGCCTAATTTATGGAAGTTCAGACCTGAAGTCAAAACCTCTCTAAGATATACCTCTGCTTCATTGACAGAGGAAAGTTAGTTGGCGTGGTGTATTTGAAGACCATTTCAACAATTTTGTACTTTTAAATTGTAATGAATTTACATTAAATCTCCCTCCTATGCTCTCAATCTAGTTCTCGTACATGTGCATGTAGGTAAAGTGTAGGATCAGCACTATGGCACTGAACAGTATCTATCACCTGTAGAGAAATTTTAATCCAGCAACATGACTGTTCTGGCAAGCGATCACATCAAAAGACCTTTTAGGTCTACATGATCTGACCCGGCCAGAATGTGTACATGCCCTGGATTACAGTATGGTCTGGTTGGAATACAGACGTGACTTTAGCACACATCTTTAATCCCTAACAGTGAGGGTAAGGTTACATTTTAGAAGGAAAAAGTCATGTTTGAAAGTGATGTCTAATTGAGGGCCAAACAAATGAGAAATCAGAGAAAGATTTGACAGAATGTGTCAGAGATAAGGTACTTTCAACTCCTAGGAGAACAGCACATGGAAGAGAGGCTATCCCCTTCTTCATGGGACCTGGAGAATTTGAGCATCATAACATTCAACTTCAAACCTCCTTTGTTCAAAAGTAGATGATATCATTTGGTACACACCTTTTCTTTTCATATGTCCTCAGTGATTGTAATTGTTGCTTTTATTTCCTCAGAAGACAGGATGAGATGAGAGCTGTACCCAAGTTTTATGTGTATGCAGTTTGGGATAAGCCCAGACCATTTCCATCTCTGTTCTAACTAACCCTAGGCCTAGGTCTGGAAGTTTTTATCCTCTATACAATCTAATCTTTCAAGCTGATAGATGCAATCTGGCTTCACTCCTGCCTGAATAGCTCTGCCTGGTTTTGTATTAATTTTGTAATATGTTCTAATCCTCATTATGTGGAATGTTTTGTCTTTGCCTGTGTCTAGCTTATTCTCTCTACAACCTGTCTCTGTAAAACTGTCACAGTGAAATGAACATACACACACCTTCTCTCCCTAGCCACTTTCTTTTCTGATGATACCAGAAGAGAAGATGGTTTATTGCCTCACCATAACAGCTCACTGTTGAGGTTTGCTCCTTTTTAATACAACTGTAGCCCGTTTGTATTCAGACTCCATGTTACTCACAAAGTAAATTTAAGTTAATAGCTATTACTTTAAATGACACTAAAGAATGTTACTAATAAGCTAAAAAGTTATGGTTAAATCAATTGTACCCTGTTATCTCAATGTTCTGAGATTCCCCTGTTCCCTGCCTATCTACCACCCCTCATATTCTCCTGTGTTGTGGAACAATCAACTGGAAGGTCAGCTAATTTGTCTAGTTAACCAAGAATGATTTACAGCTTCACTGTTTGCCTCCAAACTTTTGAACATGTTTTTTTCATATAAAAACCCTACCCTGTGGACAGACTAGTGCCACAAATGAGTTTTTCCTACTTGTGAACCTGAATGTACAGTATTAAAGTTTTTCTTGCTTTACTGAGATTGGTATAGGCATAATATGCATGGCAGTTTCCAGACCCCAACATTCACTATTCTTCTCTAGATTCATGACTGATTGCTGATAGTTATCTGAATAGGGAAAGATTGATTTTTATCTTAGTTTCCTTTCCCAACCATAATAATGTATTATTTCTGCCCTTGGAACAAGAAAATTTATATTCTTTCCTGGCTCCACTTAAATGTCTTTTCTTCAGGACAGAATGACCATGTTGGTGTTTCAGGCATTTTTCTCAACTATCACTTCTGCCTCATGCTCATTCCTTTTCTTCTGTTATACATACTTTGCAGAAATAGGACTCTGTAATTAAACTTTGAAAATTTTCTAAACTTTTGTATTTTTAAATGTTTCCATTTAGATTAATTTAAATAAAGTTCATTATTTTTTTTTCCAGGTACTTAAGGTAAATAAAAGTTGTGTAAAGGCTCTGTGTAGGCACCAGCTCAACTTCTGCTCAATGAGTTATGAACAGATATGGAGATATGATCCTCAGCAATGGGGTCTTGCTATCAGGTCATGGATGGCAGCCTATAATCTTGGCAACAAACTGGCTTGTTTAGAAATTACCATGGAATCCCTTTGGCCAACAACTCGATTAGATATAACCCAATCCTGGAAATAGAAACTTCATTTGGGGAAGAAAGAAGTCTAGTCAGGGCTCTTTCTTCCCTATTATTTGTCAATTCCATTTAGATTGCCTTCATATAAAGGTTCTACTGTGCTAGGTTTTGATGCTTCCCTTTGAATGGTGATGAATTTCAGCTATCTCCCTTTGTATTCCCCCCAAGAACCCCTCTTGTTGCATGTAGTTTAAAAACAGACCCACAGTAAATCTGGCTATTGTGCCTGCATCTGTAAGACCCCCTCACGAGGAACTCCCTCGGGTCCTCAGGTCACAGGAGTTAGGGTTCCCCAGGAACTCGACAGACAGGTCTTCTTGATGCAACCACATGAGGCACTTTTTTTGGCGGAGCTCCGGTTCAACTCGTATCTCACGCAGGAGACAGAGGAAGTCAACAACGAGGCCCAAGAGCTAGGGATCTTTATAGGGTAAGGGTTGGGGGGTGGGGAGAATTGGCGCAGTTACATGCGATTGGTTCATTTAAACATAGCAAATTAATATTTGCTCTGGTGCACTGCCGGGGAGAGGGCGGATTGGAGAAGCACCACAGCTTCTGGGAAGGATCCCATTTCTGGTTCCAGTCATCTGGCACCTTTCCCACCCAAGGAGGGTTGTCGGCCCAGGAGAGGTCTCATGGCCTGAACCTATACCCTGCGCCTATCCCGCCCGAGGAGTGGTGTCTGCTCGGGAGCAGTCTCCTGACCTGAACCATTACCCAGTGCCTTTCCCGCCTGAGGAAGGTTGTCGGCCTGGGAGCAAAAATCAGTCTCCAACCATGCAATGTCTGCGATCCAACTCACNATCTTCTGGGCTCCTCCAAGGGCTTGGGTCACTTCTCCAGCCATGCCCTTAGTAGCACACACCTTGTCTTCTTGGCTCCAGCGCCAGCTGCATGTACTTCACTGCTGCTGCTATTCTTGGTGGTCATCTCATGGTACTGNCATCTCCAAAATGCTGCTGTGACCCCTTCAGTCCTGGGCCATCAATTGCAACTGAGGCTGCACCTTCACCAATGGCCTTCCATGGCCTCTCACGGTGCTTCCATGGCCTCAGCTGCTTTGCATGACCCCTTCACGCCTTCAAAACCAGTACTATATGGGTAACTCTCACACATAACCAAGTCCAGGCACAGCACAAGGTACAACCTTGGCTATCTCTGGAACACAGCCTCTGTGCTCTCAGAAA
>NC_034613.1:57168402-57186010 GCF_900095145.1 Mus pahari
GGCCATCACTGGGAAGAGAGGCCCCTTGGTCTTGCAAACTTTATATGACCCAACACAAGGGAAGGCCTGGGCCAAGTAGTGGGAGTGGGTGGGTAGTGGAGCAGGGGTGGGGTGGGGTATAGGGAACTTTTGGGATAGCATTTGAGATGTAAATAAAGAAATTTAAAAAAACATCGCAAATTAGCAGAATAGTGAGGGCTAGGGTGTTGGAAGTTCCAAAGGGCTCGGGGCTTATCAGGGCTGACCATGCATCTGGGTAATTTACAACTTCAGGCACTTTAGGCTGTCTTTTAGTGAGTAGGGGAAGACAGTTGAGTCAACCAAGATAACTCAGTTCCTGCATTCCTTTCTCTTATCTTTGTGGATAATTGACTCTAGTTTTGAGGCAGCCTGGGCCCACCTGGCAATTTTTAATTTTAAGTTTACATCAAAGGAACCCTTTATGTCTTACATTATTTGAACCTTAAATTCCCAGCCTCAGGCTTCTAAGCTCACAAAACAACTCATAAGTTACATGATTCCTAGGCCCTAAATTTTATTTCTTTTCATTCTGAGGGCTTTTAAAGGAAAGACCATAAGGAAAGGGGGAAGGAGTTCACAAAGAAAGTTGAGTTTACAACTTTTCTCCAGTGAAGCTGTCCTTGGTAACATATGGATCATTTATGGCATAGGGGTCATAATTTATCTTTTGGTAAGCATTCCTGGTCTCAAACATGGGAAGATGGACGCCTGGCTGGGGCAACTGAGATAATTGCCTAGCTAGCTGTCAGGCAGAGGAACAGAAGACTCTCAGCTGTCCTTAGAGAACAAAGGCTCTTTACTAGCCACAGTTCTAATGATCTGGGGAACAGGTTTTGGGGGAGTGTTAAAGTTGGGCCTCCATATACCCCCATTCTTTTAGTAAATAGTTCTAATCTTAGAACTAGACACTACTCTTTCTTGATGCACTTAATCTTTTATGGCATGGTACTGTTTTCTCAAAACTAAAAGCTGCACTGTACCAAGACTTGCTTTAACACACATGGACCTATAATTAAAAACAGAAGCAAAATTAAAAAGGGGTCCCATAAGGGTAGAAAGTAGGGTGATCAGGAGTACAAGGTAAGTGCTTTTTTCATGAGTTCCAAGGTTTTCTGCACAGTGGTGTCTAATGTAGACTGAATCTCCAACTTGGAAGCAATTGGGGGGCTTGCAGGTCTCCTTTTCTTGAGTAGGCCTTCTGCTGTTGCTTTTACACTTGCTGTCTCACCCACTCGAGTGCCTTGAGCCTAGAGAACAAAGGCTGGGAAAGCAACACATCAGCACTATGTACAGAGGCTATTTTTACCAGAGTAATATATAGGGGTCAATCTAAACTGTCCAGGGGTGTTTTTAACCCTGAAGAGCAAAAAGGTAGGAGAGCTATTTATTTATAATGGTTTTATTTATCCTCTCTACCTGTCCTGAGCTTTGGGGCCCTTATGCACAATGTAACTTTTAGTTTATCCCCAGCTGTCTGGCCAATCCCTGATTTACCTGGGAGACAAAGGCAGAACAGGACCATTGTACCCCAAAACGAGGAAGAATTTCTTTAAGTATCTTCTTGGCCACCACATTAGCTGTCCTTCTCTTGGTGGGGAATGCCTCGACCCACCCTGAAAAAGTGTCTATAAACACTAAAAGATATTTATTTCTGTACTGGGCTGGTTTTACCTCAGTGAAGTTGGTTTCTCAGTAGGTCTCAGGTCTGTCTCTCTGCAAGCAACTTTTTGGCACAAGTCAAGAGTCCACACTGTCTGTAGATTGCCCCATGGACATGGGCCATAGTGAAGGCATATTGGCTGTCTGCATAAATGTTAATAGCCTTTTTTTTTATGCCAGCCTTAAAGCCTGAGTTAGAGCGATGAGGTCTGCTCTCTATGCCGATGTCTCCTCAGGCAGATTGCTGGCCAGACTTTTCATCTGCTACCACTGCCCCCTGCTCTGTGCTTACCTTCCACCATGAAGCTACTTTTGAAGCTGCTTTCATCAGTGCATCAGGTGCTCCTGGCCACGGTTGGTCTGCCAGTACCTCTTCACATTTGTATACGGGGGTTTTGCTGGTTTCAGGCAGTAAGATAGCAGGGTTGAGGATGGCAGAGGGAGCGAAGGTCACTTTCTCTTTTAGCAGCAAACTCTGATAGTGAGTCAGTCAGGCGTTGGTCATCCAGTTCTCAGGGGGCTGCCTGATAACCCTCTCAGCGAGTGTGGGGCCTCCACAGTGATGCTCTGCCCAGTCATCAGCTTATTAGCATTTTTTACCAACACAGCTGTAGTCACTATCTCTCGTAGGCAGGAAGGCCACTTACTAGCCACAGAGTACAGTTTCTTTGATAGGTACAATGGTGTTGAAAGCACCGAAAATTCTGCTCCTGTGTCCTTAGGCTCAGGGAGGGGGGCCGAGTCCCGTCTTCCCTAGTCTCTATCTTCTTTGAGAGGCAGCACCTTTACCCCCTGTTTTAATTAAGGGCATTTATGGGCCCAGTGGCCAGTATCCTTGCAGTAAGCACATTGGTCTCTTTTTAGGTGTGGTCTGTCTCCTCTGGGTCTTTTTGGTCCTTGCCATTTTCTGTCTCCCAGGTCCCCTAACTGTCTAGTCCTGCCTCCCCTGTCTCTTTCTCTTACTGTGGCCAGAATCCTAGTTAAAACCTTTTCCTGTCTCCTATCTCTTTTATCTTTATTTTATTTTATCTTTTTATCTTCCATCTCTCTCTCTCTCTCTCTCTCTCTCTCTCTCTCTCTCTCTCTCTCTCGATACACTTTCTCACCTTTCTTAACCACGTTCTCCACAGTCAATTCTACAATCCCTCAACCTGCTATAAACCTCCATGAGCCTTTCTAAAAAGAACCCAGGGGGACTCAATTGTCTTTTGCATAACGTCTCTTTTCTCTCTCTCTCTGTCTCTCTCTGTCTCTGTCTCTGTCTGTCTCTGTCTCTGTCTCTCTTTCGCGCTCTTGTAGCACTTTTTGTCTCTCTTACTAGATTATGTAACTCACCCTCTTTTAGTCTCTAAAGTTTCTGATATCTGGGAGATAATTCTGATTAAGAAGGCATGTTTAAACTGAGTCACACACAAAGAACACACACAATATGAGATCGTTTATACATACAGTCCCCAGGAATTAACACCATTATGTAGAAACAGGTAGAAACTGAGGACACTAAGAACAAATTTTTACAATTTGACATGCATATCTTTTTAAAAATATATCAAAATATTATTTTAAACCATTACTATTTTGATGATGTAAAGAACAAGATTACATGGCCAATTATTCTTGTATAAGGTCTATAATCTGCCTGGGATATAAATCTAGCATGGCATTGCCTTAAGAAGTCTTGTCCAGGCAATTCAGAACAAATTTTTGAATGTCCAAAAACAATCTTCTTAAAAAAAAAAAAAAACAGCAATTTTTATGAGTTGTATATTCATAAACAATTGCAAATTTGAGAATTCATAGTAGCTGAGGGAAGAACAATTTTAAGCAATTGTAGGCTCTGAGCTATATATTGACTATTAGAGCTTGAATATTTAACATTTTAAAATACTGTCTACAGTACACAATCTAATTATCTGTGCTGAAGCAGGAGGAAATTCAAAAGAATAAACATGTGATCCAATTTGCATATACTTTTTTTTATAGAAGGGCTGTCCTCAAATACAGCAAATGGGATGCATGCATACAAGAATTTACCTTACAATTTTTTATTAGTACCACAGCAGCCTTATAACAGGATGTTAAAACTTTACTTTAATGTTTCTTCTTGCCAAACAATTGCTGTGGACACATTTAACAACCATAGCTAAAATAAGCAGCTCTTATTTAATTATCATTGATTAAAATTATAACTATTATAAAAGCTTTCTTTATTTTCTGCAAAGCCCCTCGTTCTTTACCAATCAATTTCTTAAATTTTCTGTACAACAATTTTCTAGTTTGACTAAAAGCCTAAATATGATAAAGATGTTGCCTCTGAATCTTATGTAGCAACAACTACTCCCCAGAACTTTAAAACTTATTATGTGAGAGCAAATATTTGGAGTAAACTTTTCTTAAGAGGCATTAGCAAATAAAATACTTTTTACTCTGAAAGATTCAGACTCTTAGCTTCTTGTGTTGAAGCAGAGACAATAAAAATTTTTTATACAATGTAAGGCTATTTTACTTTAGCCATACCTAAAGGCAAAATTTTCCAGTGATCATAAACTCACTAGAAGCAAACACTTTACATTATATAACAATTTTATATGAAGTAGGCAAGCCAGATTGTAATGCCTTTATATGTTCTGCAGCCTGATTGACCTTTTATAAATTCTAAAGTTTTGGCTTCTTTATCAAAAATCATGTGTCCATAGGTTTGTGGGTTTATTTCTGGGTCTTTTATTTGATTCTATAGATCATCACATCTGTTTCTGTACCTATACCAGGTAGCTTTTTATCACTATTTCTCTGTAGTATAGCTTGAAGTCAGAGATAAAGGTTCCTCCAGAAGTTCTTTTATTGTTAAGTATTGTTTTGACTATACTGGTTTTTGTTTGTTTTTTTGTTTGTTTTTTACCTTTCTATATGAAGTTGAGAATTGCTCTTTCTAGGTGTGAGAAGAATTTTGTTGGAATTTTGAATGGAATTGCATTGCACCTGTATATTGCTTTTGATGAGATGGCCATTTTCACAATGTTAATCCTACTGATCCATAAACATGGGAGGTCTGTCCATCTTCTGAAATATTCTTAGATTTCATTCTTCAGGGACATAAATATCTTCTTATATAGATCTTTCACTTGTTTGGTTAGAGTTACACCAAAGTATTTTTGGTTAGAGTTACACCAAAGTATTTTATATTATGCATGGGTATTGTAAAGTGTGTTGTTTCCCTAATTTCTTTCTCAGCCCATTTATCAATTGCATAAAGGACAGTTACTTATTTCCTTGAGTTAATTTTTTATTCAGCCAGTTTGATAAACATGTTTATCAGCAGTATGAGTTGTCTGGTATTTTTTGGTCGCTTATATATACTAGCATATCATCTGCAAAAAGTGAAACTTTGGGTTCCGGTCTGGTCGGGGCCACTCCTGTCATCTATCTTCTTAACACCAGTAGAGGCAGCTGAGTGCTCCGGAGGACTCTCCACACCACAGATCCTCGGGATCACAGTCCTCGGGATCACAGGTGAGTGGAACACAATCAATTCCAGAGAATCCAGCAGGGACTTGTGGCAGCTGGAACAGGGACAAAGGAACACTGCCTGCACAGAGGCAGGGTTCCAGTCTGGTCACAGCCACCCTTGCCATCTCTCTTCTGAACCCCAGTGGAGAGAGCTGAGAGCTCGGGAGGACTCTCCACACCACAGGTCCCTGAGATCACGGGTCCTCTGGATCTCACAGGGAGAGTCAGCCTACAGGGAGAGTTCTGACCCCAGGATTCAGAAGGAGGATCAGAGCTCCAGACTTCTGGACACCTGCCTGGCAAGAGGAGAGCTTGCCTGCAGAGAGTCCTCTGACCAAGGCAATGCAGGGAAGAGTTGAATTCCCAGGAGTGCTGACAGAGGCTTCTGTAAGACAAAAGATATTGTCAATAAGATGAAGAGGCCACCAAAAGATTGGGAGAGAATTTTTACCAATCCTTAATCTGATAGGGATCTCAAAACAATCTTCACCTTCCTCCCCCCAGGGCACATCCTGTTTTTGTTTTTCATCAGTCCTCTGACCTAATCCCTCCCCCCTCTCCTGGATCCAATCAGAGTTCAGCCAGGGAGTGCAATGATAGGCCAGTGACTCATCAGGTGGACAGAACTGGAATGTCCAAGTGCACAGGCTCAGGTTCTTGGTAAACAGGGATCACAGGGCTTGGTCAGACCCGCTTCCCACATTTCTTCTAGGAATATACCCAGAAGATGTTCCAACTGGTAATAAGGACACAGGCTCCACTATGTTCATAGCTACCCTATTTATAATAGCCAGAAGCTGGAAAGAACCCAGATGTCCCTCAACAGAGGAATGCATACAGAAAATGTGGTGCATTTACACAATGGAGTGCATTTACACTACTCAGCTATTAAAAGCAATGACTTTATGAATTTCTTCGGCAAATAGATGTACCAGGAGGATATCATCCTGAGTGAGGTAACCCAATCACAAAAGAACTCACTTGATATGCACTCACTGATAAGTGGATATTAGCCCAGAGACCTAGAATTTGCAAGATACAATCTCCAAAATACAAGAAAATCAAGAATAAGGAAACCAACACGTGGATACTTCATTCCTCCCTAAAATAGGNAATAAAATACCCTTGAAAGAAGTGGCAGAGACAAAGTTTGGAGCTAAGACAAAATGATGAACCATCCAGAGACTGCCCCACCCAGGGGTCCATCCTATAATCAGCCACCAAATGCAGACACTATTGCATATGCCAGCAAGATCCTGCTGAAAGGACACTGATATACCTATCTCTGTGAGGCTATGCCAATGCCTGGAAAATATAGAAGTGGATACCCACAGTCATCTATAGAATAGAACACAGAAACCCCAGTGGAGGAGCTAGAGAAATTACCCATGGACCTGAAGGGATCTGCAACCCTATAAGTGAAACAACAATGTGAACTACTCCCAGAGCTCATGTCTCTACCTGCATATATAGCAGAGGATGGCCTAGTCAGTCATCGTTGGGAAGAGATGCCCCTTGGTCTTGCAAACTTTACATGCCCCATACAGGGGAACTCCAGGGCCAAGAATTGGGAGTGGGTGGNCAGGGGAGCAGGGTGGGGGGAGGGTATAGGGGACATTTGGGATAGCATTTGAAATATAAATGAACTAAATATCTAATGAAATAAGTTTAAAAAAAAGAATATACAAAACATCACCCCCCTAAAAGTGATAAGTGATACTTTGACTTCTTCTTCTCCAATTTGCATCCCCAGGATTATATATATATATATATATATATATATATATATATATATATATATATATACTTTCATTGAGTCCCATACGTGTGGATATGTTGTCCCTTCATTTATATTGAATTCTGGAAATTCTTTAACTTCTTTCTTTATTTCTTCCCTGACACAGAGATCATTGAGTAGAGAGTTGTACAATTTCTACAGGTTTGTAGGCTGGCATTTTATGGTGTTTTTGAAGTTTAGCTTTAATCCATGGTTGTCTGAAAAGTTATAAGTAGTTAATTCAATTTTCTTGTATCTGTTGATGCTTGCTTTGTGACCAACTATATGGTCAATTTTGGAGAAGGATCCATGAGGTGCAAAGAATTTTACTCTTCTGTTTGGGGGTGAAATATTCTATAGATGTTTGTTAGGTCCATTTGATTCATAATGTCTACTTAGTTTTGGTCTGGACAATCTTTCCATTGGTGAGAGTGCTATGTTAAAGTTTTCCACTACTAATGTGTGGTGTTTGATGTGCAATTTCAGTTTAGTAGTATTTCTTTTACAAATGTACCTTGCATTTGGGGCATAGATGTTCAGAACTGGGATATCATCTGGTAGATTTTTCCTCTGATAAGTATAAAGTGTCCTTGCCTTTCTCTTTTGATTAATTTTGGTTGAAACTTTTATTAGATATTATGTGTTTACTCCAGCTTGATTATTGGATCCATTTGCTTGGAAAACATTTTTTTTCTGCTCTTTACTCTGAGGTAATGTTTATCCTTATTGCTGAAGTATGTTTCATGTATGCAGCAGTATAATGGATTCTGTTTTCACATCTGTTCTGTTAGCCTATGTCATTTTTTGTGGGGGAATTGAGACCATTGATGTTGAGAGATATGAGCAATGATTGTTATTTCCTATTGTTTTGGTGTTGGTTATGCTAGTGTGTGTTTCTCTTGTTTTTGCTGGTGTGGAATTACTTATTTCCTGTGTCTTCTTGGATAAAGTAATCCTCCTTGGGTTAGAGTTTCCTTTTAATATTTTATGTAGAACTGTATCTGTGGATAGATATTGTTTGAATTTGAATTTTTCTTGAATTATCTTGTTTTCTCCATTTATGGTGATTGAAAGTTTTGCTAGGTATACTGGGCTTGGTTGGCACCTTTGGTGTTTTGGAGGTTGCCAGATATCTTTCCAAGTCCTTCTAGCTTTCAGAGTCTCTTTGAGAAGTCAGGTATAATTCATCATATTTGTCTGGGATGATTCTAATGTGTCTCTTGTATACTTCCCTCATTATTTTAGGAACGTTTACAAGATTATTTTTCTTTTCTTCTTTTAATAATAAATGAGCTCATATAGCCTCTCTACTAATGACAAAAATTGTCAGTTCCAAATTAACTGCACATGGAAAAATTAGATTATCTAATTGTTTTTGTGAAGTTGGGTACATGAACTAACTAAATAACTTTTAAATGGCCAGTTGCTCTATAAACTTACCAAAAAGGCAACCGTTGGCTAATTTCATGGGTAGTGAACTGTCTATTATTTTACCACCTGCAGCTAGTTTTCTATATATAATTGTTCTTTAAGCAGAACTAATACTCCTCGGAAGTTGAGCTTAATTTGGTGTCCAATCTATATACATAACAAGTCACTTATATCAAGAAAAAAAATCACATAATATTAGAAGCTGTTAAGAGGAATAAAAATATTTCTTCAAGTACTAGATGCTTTTGATGATACTCTTGTTCAACAAATTGATTCATAAAAATGTATTGACCTAATGCTTCTGTATTTCAGAAACAGCAGCTGCAGGTCATCTCTCACTATTTCTACCACCATTTATTATTCATATGTTCTAAAGACATATCTAGATGATTTTATAGAGAATAAGATTTCATGTTCATAATGCATAAGCAGCTTATTTCCTAGACTAGCTGTCATTAAATCACTATTCAAATGAACCAGCTGGAAGCAAACATTTTCATGTCAAAATAATTCTGTTCTTTAGCAGATGTTTGAGGAACAAACTAAAGTGAAATGCAAGATTCAAACCTTTGACTTTATATTGCATTCAATAAAAGATCATTAGTGAAAACTGCAGAGGAAGCAAAACTTTTTTAAAATGTTGGTCAAACAAACTAAATTAAAAATACTCCTAGCCAAAGTCCATGGTAATTATACATTCCATCATTGAAGTCTGCCATTGAAATTCAATGACAAAAGGTGATTTGACAATGATTAAGAAAGCCTTATTTCAAATGATGCTTCACTTCCCTGTTTAAATAATGGGACAAGAAAAAAATGTCAAAATTCTAACATTGTTTAAATTGATAATCTAAAAATATTTGTAAATAAAAGTATACTTTAGTTCCTGTTAAATAATTTACAGTGGTAAAATTCATAAATGTTCAATATGGTAAGAAAATAAATAAATGTTTCCTAGAACTTTAGTAAATTTAAATGTATGGAAAACATTTTAATATTTTAAAACTTTAATACATATGTATGTGTGTGTGTGTGTGTGTGTGTGTGTGTGATATGTGCTAGGTACTACCATGGCGTTTTACTATTAATTTACTTAAATATTTAAAGAAAATAATAATTCTGATGTATTTTCATGAAATGTATTTTATTGATGAAAAAATAAGGCAAAAAATTAGTAAAGTATACTGCCCAAGGTCACAGAGCTAATAAATAGTTTTTAATCCAATATGTCTGGCATAAGAGATGGTATTTTAATCACTATCCATTATATATGAGGACCAAATCCTAAGCCAGAAAGAAACAAGTTGGAAGAAATATTTATTTCACCGATCTCATGTAGAAAAGATTATAAGTGACATCAGATTAAGTATGACTTTTAAGATGAGTTTTAAAGGAATATGTTAGTTTTCTGTGTCCTGAGATGGGTGGTGATCCCAGAAGTCTATGGGTATGACTTTATCTGAGTCTTATAGCACTGGAGATACGGAATCTGAAGAGGCTACCTTTTGAAGCCAAGCAAGACGCCTCAGTGGAAGAGAACACCAAACCATACATGAAACTTTTGACACATAATTTTTTCCTGGCTATAAGAAATGCAGAGACAAAGATGGAGCAGAGACTGGGTGAATTTCCAGTCATTAACTGGCCCAAATTGAGACTCAACCCATGAGCAAGCACCAATCCCTCACACTATTAATGATACTCTGTTATGCTTGCAGACACAAGTCTAGCATAACTGTCCCCTGAGAAGAAACTCTACCCAGAAGCTTATTTAGATAGATGTAGATACCCACAGCTATATACTGGATAGAGCTTGGGGACTCTTATTGAAGAACTAGGGTAAGGATTGTGGGCCCTGAAAGAGATAGGAATTTCACAGAAAGACCACCAGAGTCAACTAACCTGGATTCTTCGGGGCTCCCAGATACTGAACCACCAACCAAAGAGCATATAGAGGCTGGTCCTAGCCTCGCCCCATCCCTGCAGATGTGCAGCTTGGTCTTTATGTGGTTGCCCAAACACCTGGAACAGGGTCTGTTTCTAAAGCTGTTACCTGCCTGATCCCATTGCTCTAAGTTGTCTACCTTGTCTGGCTTCTATGGGAGAGGATGTGCTTAGTCCTGTAGACACCTGATTGTGCCAGAATAAGGGGATGAGGTGGGGCTCCACCCTCTCAGAGGAGAAGGGGAGATGGATGGAGGGAATGACTGTCGAGAAGGGATGGGAGGGGGCAGCGATCAGAAAGTAAAGTGAATAAATAAAAATTAGTTAATGGAAAAATTACAAAAAGGTATAAAAAAACTGTGTAGTGTTTGGGAATTGTAATCAAATTCAAAGCATTAAGTTATCTTTTCCCTTATATAAGCTACTCACATGAATGGTCAATCACATTAAGTTATAATTTACATCTTTAGCTCTCTGTGTACTTGTTTTATTCATGTGGGAAAGATCTCATTGTGCTGTTACCACGTACCTTATTACCTCCTCCATGCTCACTCATCTCCATCTCCCTGGGATATGTTGCTACATATGCCAAAGTGTCAGAAAACACTTACTTCTGACTTTGCCCTTTCTGTGAAGTCAGTTACTGAACCTTACTTAAGAGACCACACGAGTCAGACCCAATCCACTGCCTGTTAACCTGTAAGCAATCAAATACTAATACTAATACAAAACTACTTGGAATCTAGAGTTCCAAACAGAAATTCAGATTTAGAACCAGTTACAGTCTGATCCTTGAAACATAGAGTGGGTCTAAGACTGAAAACTATGCTGGTCCATAAGCTGAAAGATCTGAGAAATAACAACCCCCCAAAAGAGTACCCACCCAACTAGATATCTACAAAACAAGATAGCCACACTGAGAAACGCTGGAAATGACATAACTAAGATACCTACATCACAGAGTAAAAGCAAAAATATGAACAAAAAAAGCAGTATGACTCATCCGGAAACAAGCAAGCAAATTGTATTAGTTCTGGAAAAAGGTGATTTATCAGAAGCAGAAAACAGGAATTCAAAATAGAAATCATAAATATGGTCAGGGAAATTAAAGAAAATATGAATTAATCCCTTAATGAAGAATAAGAAAATACAAGGTTTGACAAAATAATGAAATCAATTCAAAATATAGAAGCAAAATTTAAAAAGACACAAAATTACTAAAAAAAAAAAAAAACCCAACAACAAAAAACCTTAAATTGAATATAACTCAATGTAAAAAAATTCAGGTTTCCAAACAAAGAACTCAGAGGTAAGCCTCACAAACAAATTAAACACATGAAAGGGAAAATTTCAAATCATGGAGCCAATATAGAAGAAATGCAAACTTCAAATAAAATGTTTATCTTTTTGATTCTCAGAACAAAACATTCAGAAAGTCTGGAATATTATAAAAAATAGTTACAGAGGAAGGAGAAGAGGTATAAGTAACAGGAATAGAAGATATTATTAAGAAAACCGTAGAATAAAACTTACTCAATCTAAAGGGAGGAATACCTGTCAAGGGAAAGAAGAAGACCAGAAAAGCATCTCCTCATGGCATATAATATTCAAAACACTAAAAGCTAAGAATGAAAAACAGTTTTAAAAGATGGCAAGACAAACATTAGGCAGAGCTCAGGGAATCCTGCAGAAGAGGGGAAGAAAGGATTGTATAAGACAAAGGGGTCAAAGAAACCACAAGAAAACATGCACAATCAACTAACCTGGGCTCATAGAGACTCATAAGTTTGAGAGACAGAAGTTCTTATACCCAGAAGATGTTCCAACTGGACATAAGGACACATGCTCCACTATGTTCATAGCTGCCCTATTTATAATAGCCAGGAGCAAGGAAATAACCCAGATGTCCCTCAACAGAGGAATGAATACAGAAAATGTGGTACATTTACACAATGGAGTACTACTCAGCTATTAAAAACAATGACTTTATAAAATTCCTAGGCAAATGGATGTATCTGGAGGATATCATCCTGAGTGAGGTAACCCAATCACAAAAGAACTCACTTGATATGCACTCACTGGTAAGTTGATATTAGCCTAGAAACCTAGAATACCCAAGATACAATCTCCAAAACACAAGAAAATCAAGAATAAGGAAACCAACACGTGGATACTTCATTTCTCCCTAAAATAGGGAATAAAATACCCATGAAAGAAGTGGCAGAGACAAAGTTTGGAGCTAAGATGAAAGGATGGACCATCCAGAGACTGTGCTACCTGGGGGTCCATCCCATAATCAGCCAGCAAATGCAGACACTATTGCATATGCCAGCAAGATTATGATGAAAGGACCCTGATATAGCTATCACTTATGAGGCTATTCCAGTGCCTGGCAAATACAGAAGTTGATGCCCACAGTCATCTATAGGATAGAACACAGGGCCCCCAATGGAGGAGCTAGAGAAATTACCCAAGGAGCTGAAGGGGTCTGCAACCCTATAGGTGTAACAACAATATGAACTAATCAGTATCCCCAGAGCTTGTGTCTCTAGCTGCATATATAGCAGAAGATGGCCTAGTTGGCCATCATTGGGAAAAGANGCCCCTTGGTCTTTCAAACTTTATATGCCCCATACAGGGAAACGCCAGGGCCAAGAACTGAGAGTGAGTGGGTAGGGGAGGAGGGCAGGGGGATTGCATAGGGGACATTCAGGATAGCATTTGAAATGTAAATGTAGAAAACATCTAATAAAATAATTAAAAAAAGATTGAGAGACAGTCATTGATCTTTCATGGGTTTGATCTAAACCTGCTGTATATATTTTATGGTTGTGTAGTTGGTCTTCTTGTGGGAATTCTAGTAGTGGGAGTGGGGTCTGTCTATTACTCTTTATATACTTTGGGTGCTCTTTTCCTTCTACTGGTTGACTTTGTCCAGCCATAATTTGAGGGAGGGTACCTAGTCTCAT
This sequence comes from Mus pahari, assembly GCF_900095145.1. NCBI lineage: Eukaryota > Metazoa > Chordata > Mammalia > Rodentia > Muridae > Mus > Mus pahari. The sequence goes on from NC_034613.1 coordinate 57,181,711, forward strand.
TGCAACTTGGTATGGCATGTTTGATTGATATCTCTATGCCCTTTCCTTAAGAAAAAGTGGGAGGAGTAAAGGGGGGGAGGGAGATGTGAGGAGAAGACGAAGGATAAACTGTATTCAGGGTACAATATATGAGAGAATAATAAATTAAAAATAAAAGATAACAAAGAAATAAAGGACTAAGAGTTGGATAGTAAGTACACACTATTGAAGATCCCTGAACTTCATAGACCATTGTGCTAGAACTGATGTGAATGCCTTCTTCCTGAGAATTAGATTTCACAGTACCCGAAGGCCCCATGCAAGCTTCCAAAAGAGGAAAACAATCAACAGTTCTAATAATCTAGGATGCCTATGGCCCATAAAAATGTCCAGCAGAGCATGCCAACCCTAAGATGGTAATATTGGCGTACATAATTTTGTGGTAACCAACAGCACTCTTATTAGACTTAGGACCCTCAAAATGAGGGAAATCATTATTATCACAGAAAATTTAACTGTCCAGGTTAGTGAAATCATATTTCTTGAGAATATATAATGACTACTTTATTAAACCAGCATACTTCTTAACTATAATCTAAAAAAAATATATTAAGTGTAAGTATTCAATGCCTCTTCAAGCATACTTCCCTTTGCAGCATATAAAGATCATTACAGAAAACCAGAGGTGGCCAAAATTAATATTTGTGGAACCTAGTCCCAAATGCTACATCTACAACACAATTACTTGTAAGTAAGGAAAGCTAAGAGCAGAAGAAACAGTTCCCTAGGGAAGAACACACTAATTATTTATCCAATAGCAAATGGTCAGCCTTGAATCATACATACAGGTAAAATTATGTAATATAAACAGGTTATATTTAGGGATTATATATGCATATATATATACATTTATGCAAGAAATAATAATTAATGAAAAAAATCATAAATTTAAAAGAGAGTAAATAGAAGTACATGGGAAAAATTGAAAAGAGAAAAAGGAAAGGAGAAATAGTATAATCACATTATGATGTCAAAAATTTAAAAATACAACATTCCAAACCCTAAGGGACACAATGAGGGTAGTTCTAAGAAGAAATTTAACATCAATTTGTGCTTAAAAGCTAGAGAGATTTAAGTTTAAACACATAATAATGAAAAAAATTAATAGTGAACTAGTAAACTTTAAAAAATCAATAAAAATAACACCCACAATATGTAGATAAGAACAAATTACTCTCTGGGCTAAAATTAATGTAATAGAAGAAAACAAATAAAATATACAATGAATCAATGTTCCTTGAGAAAATAAACAAAAATTGAGAAAATATTATTCAAATTAACCAAAAGACAGAAAAATGAGATCCAAATTAATAAATCTGAGATTAAAAGTGAAGCATTACAACAGACATTGAGGAAGTTAAGAAAATCATAAAGACATACTTTAGAAATCTATACTTAATTAAACTGGAATAAAATAAATGTGAATTTCTTAATATATATAGCCTAATAAGGTTAAATCAGGAGGAAATAAGCTTAACTGCTTAATACAGACTAATAACGTCTAGAGAAATTGAAGGATTAGTTAAAAATCTCCCAACCAAAGAATGCCCAAGGCCAGATGGATTCAGTGTGCGAATCCACCAGACATGCAAAGAAGAAATAATGCCGGGCGTGGTGGCGCACGCCTTTAATCCCAGCACTTGGGAGGCAGAGGCAGGTGAGTTTCTGAGTTCCAGTCCAGCCTGGTCTACAGAGTTCCAGGACAGCCAAGGCTACACAGAGAAACCCTGTCTCGAAAAACCGAAAAAAAAAAAAAAAAAAAAGAAACAACACCAATAATCCTCAAGTTATTCCACAAATACAAACTGGAGGAATATTTTCTTAGTATTTTTTTTACAAAGGTACCATTACTATTACATAATGACAAAACAAAGACCCTAAAATATAAGAAAATTACAGAATAATATCCTTTTAGAACATTGATGCAAAATTTCTCAATAAAATATTTGAAAGCAAATTTAAAAAACACATGAAAAACATTATCCATATTAATCAAGTTAGCTTTATCCCAGAGATGCAGGGATGGTTCTACATATATAAATCAATAAATATAATCCATCACATAAACAGACCAAAAAACAAAAACACATTATCCATTAGATGAACTGAATGCCTTTGACAAAAGCCAATTACCATTCATGACAAAAGTTATAGAGACTAGAGATCCAAAAAAATATACCTCATCATAATAAAGGCAATTTACAGAATACCCATAGTCACCACAATCCTAAATGAAAAAAAATTCAAAACATTTTTACCAAAATTAGAAATAAGAAAGGATTCCCACTTTTTCTGTATCTATTGAATACAGTATCTGAAGCAATAACACAACTAAAGGAAATAGAAAAGAAGGAATTAACATTATTTTTATTTACAGATGATACAATTTTATGCATAAATATCTCAAATACTCCACCAAAACACATTTGCTGCAGATAAACACTTCAGCAGTGGTAGTGCATGCCTTTAATCCCAGCACTTCTGAGGCAGGCAAATCTGAGACCAGCCTGGTCTACACAGTGAATTTCAGGATAGCCAGGGCTACACAGAGAATCTTTGTCTCAAAAAAGCAAGCAAACACAAAAATATGTTCCTTATTTATTTTAAATTTAATTTTATTTAGGAACAAGTATCTTACTCTGTAGCCCAAGCTAGGTCACCTTGCTCTCCTCCTGCCAATGTCTTCTAAGGGCTGGGGTTATGTGTGCTACCATGCCTGGCTTACCAGCACTTTAGCCCTCTGAGTAGAATACAATACATCCTTGGGATGCACTTGTTTTTATTTTCTATAGTGACTGAACAGATTATAGTTGTCTGACATGCTTCCCATGAAGAGGTAGGTGTGGATCTTCCACTGCTTCATGGCTTTTCATGTTATCATGAGGGCTGGGACGATGGCTGAACAGGTGAAGCAGTTGATGATATACAATAGTGAGGAGGAGTGGACTTCAGATCTCCAGAGCCCATGTAGATAGTGAAGATGGGCATGTGTGGAGGTCTGTCGGTAACTCTGGAATTTGAAGACAGAAAAGGGATCTCTGGAGCAAGCTGCTAGATAGACTAGCCTTCTCAGGAGTTGCCTAGTCCTCTCCCATATAAGGATGTAGTGCTGGAAATTAAAATTTTTGAATCTATGACTGAGAAACCAGGCCTGAGAGGTGCAGAATACAGAGAGATACAGAGAGATAGTTGTCATCTGTGGGATAAACAAGTTATTGGAGGGTTTCTAGAAGCAAGCATGTCTCAAAAGTCTCTCCACAGAGGAGGAAGAAAACATAGATTCACAGACTTTGTTCCTGGAAGGAATAACACACTCACCTGTGCAAACCTGACATAGAAAATGTGCACATTGTCTGAAAGAGCAATATTTAAGACTAAGAAACAAGGGCACAGGAACACATCCTGAAGGTTGAGTCCACCATGATATAGGTCTCAGTGAAGCAGCTTCTTCACACACACACACACACACACACACACACACACACACACACACACACACAGCCACATCCACTTCAGTAGTGAGGCCTAGAAACCTGGATACAGTCCTGAGGCGAAAAGTTCACAGAAACTTAGTCTCCTGGAACTGTGGCATCCTGTAAAACGAATGCTCCACAAGTGTCCTTGCTTTAATGTTCTTGCTTTGGCTGGTGATCTGTGTGCTTTCCCTCAATACTGTTTTATTATAAGAGCTTCCAAGAATTTGTCGTTTTGGGTTTTGTTTTGTTTTAGTCTGTGTGTATGCTTTTGTTTTTTTAAGGAGTGTGAGAACATGAAGTTGAGTGTACAAGGCATTAAGGAGTATGTGGAGGAGTAGAGAGACAGAAAAGAAGAAAAATATTTTGTAGTAAGCTTGCTCTAGTTCCCTTGAGAAGCATGCATGCATAATAAGATTTTCAGGTTTTGAGTTTATAGCTGTTAGGTCTCTGTGTCCTATCCAGTTCATAAGAAACATGTGGTATAGGCCACATTCAGATATTTTTTGTATTTCTTTGTTCTCTAGAAATCAGTGATGTATATAGAAGCTTAACAGGATAATTGATTTTAGTCATTAACATTGTGAACCCTATGTAGCTTCCAAACATTATAGAATCCTGGAAACCACCATTACATTATATTTCTGATAAGAGTACAAAAAGTCTGCTTGAAATAAACTTGTTACGGGTTCCATCTTCATGCAACCCCTTTATCATTTCTCATCAGTCATACTAGGTAACCTTGCCTATATATATATATATATATATATATATATATATATATATAT
>NC_034613.1:57186064-57191327 GCF_900095145.1 Mus pahari
TGTGTGTGTGTGTGTGTGTGTGTGTGTGTGTGTGTGTGTGTGTGTGTATTTAGTGATATACATGTCTATATGTAATTAATTATGCATGTGTCCCAATAGAAATATAGGGGGGAGATGTTTATTTCTGGTATCTTCTACTCCTCTATACCTATTTTTTGAGATAGGATCTCTCACTAAATCTGGTTCTCACTGATTATACTATCTGGCCAGGAAACTTCAGGGTTCTGCCTGTATCCTTTCTCCCACCTCTACTGGTGGAACAGGTATGCAACAAGACACCCAGCCTTTACTGTTTTTTTTTTAACTTCATACATGTAATCAATTTGAACTTTATGAGTACTTTTGATTAAATATTTGAATCTAATTTTTCTTTTTTATAAATATCTACTGTTACTGTAACACCACTTAAAAATAGCAGGGATGATAAGAGACCAAGTGTTTTGAAATACTGACATATTCAGGTATTCATATTGCAATGTTACATTCTATTGTAGGAGTCAATTCTTTTATCATTACTAAGCTGCTTAAGTTAAGCAGTCATTGGATTTCCTTTAATGTACATTATCCTTTTATAGCTCTTTAACTTCAGTATTTCAATGTTATGTATTTGTTTTCCATATAACATTAAAGAAACTTGTCTAATACCATATAATAACCTTTATACTGGAAAGGTATTAAGATTATAAGTAAATTTGTCAGAGAAGTCTTATTGTAACTTGAGATTACCATATTTGAGAATAAAACTTATTTTCCATTTATTAACCTAATTTGAATCTTTCAGAAGTGTTATAAAAGTTTTCTTATGTAAGTGTATTTCTTATTAAGTTTGTTCCTATTAATAATTTTATTTTCTCATTTAGTCTTGTTAGTCATCATACCCATTTATTATTCCTTTGCATAACTTGATATGTTAAGATTTTCTATTCAAGTTACCAAATAATTTTATTTCTGAGTTAAAGTTAAAGCACATTATTTCAATAACTTTCTGCTATGCTAACATCATTTTCAAAAGACCCCCAGATTTTCTAATTCCTCATCTACTTATGTGGTTTTAATTGGTTTATATTTTTTTGTGATTCATTCTTAAATTTTATTAACACCAAACACTGGATATATACTAGAAGAACTGTGATACTTCAATATATGGGTACATTACACACTGATCAAATAAAATCAATAATAATTTCCATCATTTTAACTTTCTTTGACTTTGTAGCTTTCAATGAACTCTTTTTCAGTTCTTCATAAAACAAGTTACTGTGAACTACTTACTAAACTATCCTATAGAAGAACAGAGTGTATTTGCTCCATCTGTGTTTTGCTATTCATTTCCAATCTATCCTAGCTGTGATTGTGTGGTTTATATTTGTCTAATTACACTCAAATGTAATTACACTCAAACGTAAAATGGGTATGACAAAAACTTTTACCTAGCTTCTAATTTTCATGAAAATGCTTCCAGTTTCCTTGCAAAATAAGATACTGGTACTGACTTTAGTGTGTGTGTGTGTGTGTGTGTGTGTGTGTGTGTGTGTGTATGTATGTATGTATGTATGTATGTATAGGTATGAGTGCAGTTTAATGACGTTATCTGCATTTACCTTCATCTCTGAAATCATAAATGCATAGCAGCTGTGACTATGTGCATGGAGTCTGGAAGGAAAAAAAAAAGAATGGGAAACATGAAACAAAGCAAAGGGAAGGGAAGGGGAGGGGATGGAAAGGAAGGAGAAACATGAAAGTAGGATGGCCTAGTCGGCCATCATTGGGAAGAGAGGCCCCTTGGTCTTGCAAACTTTATATGCCCCAATACAGGGGAACACCAGGGTCAAAAAGAGGGAGTGGCTGGGTAGGGGAGAAGGGCATGGGGATGCTATAGGGAATTTTCGGGGTAGAATTTGAAATGAAAATAAAGAAAATATCTAATAAAATAAAATAAAATGAAATAAAGTAGGAAGCAGAGTAGTTAAGAATGAGGAGGTCAGCAAGATCGGGAGGGGGATGAGAGGACATAAGGTGAATGTGGTCACAGAAGTGTACACATAGAATTATAACTCGAAAATATAAGAAATATTTTAATTATAATTTTATAATAATGGCATTTCCAGTCAAGGTTATTTCTGTGCCTTGATATTGCTAAGTAATGAAAATTTAAAGTTCTAACACATTCCTGAAGACATTTTTATTTTATATGCTTAAATGACAGAATTTCACTAACAAGCCTCCTTCCCTTGTTCCCTTTAAAGAAAACCAAATAGCTAATAGAAGTGTATGCTTTACAGCAAGTCATAAACTAAGGTACTTTCTATGCATGATATGAACTTTTATATGCTTAGTTCTCTGCATTACTGCTAATGAAGCATTGTGGTTATGTGTAAACAGCCACATCTATCCAACTACTTCAGCCTCATTTATTTAGTGACATTGAAAAGTTTTATAATGGTTTGTCATATCACTTTTTCTTGTCTGTATGTTCTTGTTTAAAAGTCCCTTAAGGCCTGTCGTGTCTGTATTTCCAGATGTAATGCTTCATGGATACATAAAATTTAAAAATTCAGATCTTGGAAATAGTGATTTCATTGCACAATCCTTATTGAAGTGATCATCAAAGCCATCTTCTAAACAACTGTAATAAAACCCAGCCAATCTACAACCTGGATTGTAGCACAAGAAATTAACCTGAGTCTCTCAATCAGAAGACCCTAAATCTCTCTAGTTTTCTACAATTTCCTAGTGGCTGCAAGCAACAGGAGAACACTGGAAAATAGCTTAACCATATGTACACTGAACACAATAGCTTCTGGAGAGCATCAGCTTTTCTTGGATTATTTATTGTGTCAGACTGCATAGTTTGAAATGGAGGAAAAATAATATGCAAAATAACTTGCTATTATTCTTTTTAAATTTTTTATTAAAATATATTTTTCATCTAATATATTTTGATTAAGATTTCTCCTTCCCCCAATTCCTCTGAGATCCTCTCCTCACATCACATTCATAATTTTTCTTTCTTTCCTTAGAAAGCAAGAAGGCATCTAAAAAGCAGTAATAAAATAAGACAAAAACCAACAAATCAGAATAAAACAAAAATAAACAAACAGAAAAAAAGCACCAAAAAAGCACAAGAAACAAATATAGATGTGTGCTACTATTCTTAAATCCTCTTAAAATGTGTCAGTAAAAGTGTGTTTAGGCAAAATTCACCATCCTCTTCAAAACTGTTCACCAAATTTTTACAAAGAGTAAATGGCAGAATGTAAAGTAAATTTGTAAATATACCCTCTTTTTATGAATCAGCTTGTAGTTAGGAAACAATTTGTTCAAAAGTACAAAAGTATATTTTTAAAAATTCAGAGTAAACTCCTATGTTTAGCAAAGAAAATTCTTATACTTAATATAAAACCCAGACAATGTAGCTATGAATTCTAAATTTTGAAGATTTTTTCAAAGAAATGAACTTTAATGTCTGGATGGGAAAATATCATATTGTTAAGAGACCTAGATAAAAGTGTAACTAATTTCTGATCTGACTCCAGTACTAAAACATTTCACCAACATTCAAAGATGACTGCTTAAACAAGACCAGAACAATTCCAATGACAATTGTCACCATGACATGGATGGAGGAATCTCATCAGACCCCAAGAATAGATGAAAAGTTACAAGTAGTTAACACCTACTGAAAAAGCACAGTTATCCTTCCCCAGGAATGAGTGTCCTAACATCTTATGCAATATCGAGTAGTCAGACCTAGAGTAATAGACATGCATAAAGCCCAAACTGAACTCAGCAGGCTATATTTTTATGCTCACTCATTTATATGTAAATGTAAGAATACCAGGTAAAGAGAATTAATTAATAGATTTGGGGGCAAATTGAGAAGTGGTGATATGGAAAGAGTATAAGAGAGGAGGTGAAATTGGGAAGTAATATCATTAAATTTTGGCAAATAAAAATATAAATTAACTATCTGATTATATGGAAGTGTTCAGCTCCTATTTACTTTAATACTTTTATTTATGCTTTGAATTTTTAAATGTTATTTTGTTATATTTTTATTGCTGTAAGGAAATACCACAAACTGATTACTTAGTAAATGAATAAAATTTATTTCTCATGGTTCTCAACATTGGAATCTGGCATCAATATGTCAGTAGATAGTATCTAGGGACAGCTGGATGTCTGAGCCTTCTAAGCACAATAAACACCGTATCTTGACATGAAAGAAGTCCAGGAGGACAAAATGTCGTGGTAATTTTCTTTGATCTCTTTTACTAGGTCTCTAATCACTTCCTAAAGAAAATATCCTAATATTGTAACATTACAGTCAAAGTGCTAACATAAAATTTGAAGAGAATATTTACATAAAAATGATATTAGTATGTAAACTTATTAATTATAGCCATGGGAGGGTCAGCTTATAGAACTGAAGGTGATTCAAAGCATATGGAACCTCTAGTGAATGTTGCCTAGGGCATGAATATTACCTCTAGCTGGTACTACACTTGAGTCTCCAGATGGCTATTCCTTCTTTGATAAGGCAACTGTTTCTGCGTGATGATGTATTAATATTACTGAGTTTATATGAACACAATCCCATTTTCAGGTACTTATATCTATGAAAAAAGTCACTTTGTCATAAAAACTACTCTGTATTCCCCCAGAATCTAGTTCTGGCAGAAGTAGCATGCTCATAAAAATTAAGTAGATATTTAGAATAACTGTATATTTTACTGATGAAAAAACACAACTTTTCTTTGACAAAAGCAATCCAATAGAGTAAACATATCACCAGCTAACTGGCTGATCAGTGCACAGATTGAATCCATTTTGGTATGTTAGTGCTGGTTTCTGTTTGAACAGTTGGAGATTGACAATTAGCCACATCAGCCTCTGTAACTGAGTGTCCCTGTTACTAACCTTCATTTCTCTTCATTTCTTGCCACTTTGTTCATATTAGGCAGTGACAACAATGATTCTAAAGAGGATGACTGGTTTCTACAAAAGTATCCAATCAAAATGTGATTATTTAAATATTATTTCACTGGAACAATCCTTTGAAAATTACTGATCTTAAATACAAATATCTGCCAACTTTTTCCCATTTAAATAAGTCTAATATATATATATATATATATATATATATATATATATATATATATATATATATGTTTTATTTTTGACTGAATTCTTAAACCTCCCCTACTTATTTATCACTATATAAATAACAAATATATATATATATATATATATATATATATAT
>NC_034613.1:57191340-57203232 GCF_900095145.1 Mus pahari
ATTTCTTTGTCACAAATTTTGAGTAATTTTTCCCCAAGTCCCAATCCATTGAAATGATTCTCTATACCCCCATGAAGTACATAAGTTAAGTACAATCTTGTCATTCTCTATAAGGAAAATAAAAAACAAGTCTATAATGCTATTAAAAGGTCTATAAGCACCACTGTCTTTTAATTATATCCCAAGGAGGCTCTATAGTGCCTAAGCTGTCCAACCCACTTGGTACTTACATATAAAGCAGAGCCATCTGTAATCAATCCTATGTTAAATAGTTTTAGTAAACTGCTCACATGGCTATAGTCACAGACTAAAAATAACAATATAATGTCACAGAAATGGGGATTATTATCATTTGTGCTTTTTCTTTATGTAATACACAAAATCAATAAAGAATTTCATATCCATTTGATGATGAATTCTTGTAATGCTTGCTCAATTTTGTGTCTCTGTGGGGAAAATAGCTTTTAATTTATGAAAAGCAACTCTAGTTTATAAGTGATTTGGAGTACTATGAAAGAGTATTCAGTTGCTACCAAAATTTATAACAAGCCAATAATTTTCTTTGAAAAACAGGTAGTGACTTGTGTATAACTACACATACTTACACCAAAATCTTCACTCTGTGAATATTAGTAGTTCATGATAATTCCTGTGAGATATAAAGATGTTAACTTCTTTACATCCTTACTCACAATTTTATTTTTCTGTAATACTATTCCTATGAATACTATAATCTGCCCTCAAGATGGAAATTTTAGTTTTAATAAAATATGCATCTTTTCATCATTCTGATTTATCCTATGAGAGCATTTTTTTACACAAATGAAACTCATTTGTACAATTCTTTGATCAGAACGTGTGTTTTAATTTTAGTGCCTAGAAAATTAAGAGGAATTAAGCAATAACTATTAACAACTGAATTGAAATGAGCTTTAGTTAAATCAATATCAAGAAGACATAGATGACAGTAAATCACAAACTCATAAAATAAATTTATGGTGAATAACTTCTAATTATATGCAAATAATAATAATGAAACCATTAACAATAAGAATAGCCTGCTTTAACTGAATTGCCAACATGAGCCTAGTATGGAAAGGAAGCTTTATTCATGTTCTCATTTCATTTACACAACAATTATGAATCATGCTTAATTTTTTTTAGTTTATGTTTAGAAGAAAGGTCATCTGAGTATAAGATTTAATCAGCATACATTTTAAACATGTTAATATTACTTGGACTAATTTTCCTTATTTCTGTGCATAATAGACTTCAGATATATTTTTCAATCATATGTCCTTTTAAATGTCTTCATAAACTTCCTATAGTTGTCTCCTCTACAGTTTTAATGAAATCAGTAGATTTTTTTTCCTTTTAATTCATATAAAAGGTAATGGGCAAATTGCTTATATTTCTAAGTATGATCCAGGAAATATGTTTCATCTGAACTTTTTACAATTAAATTGTCAAATATTAACTTTTCTCATTCTTAAGTATAAAATATTAGTGGTATGAATTTTACTTTGTATTAGAAAAATTGACTCCAAACTATTACAAATTATCACTACTAAGATCTAAAGTCTCTTTGATTTCTAGTATCAGTCAAAAGTTAGAATATAAGCATGTTTGTTAAAGAAATTAATGAATGTATGACTTCTTTTTGTCAGTTAATAATTTATTTTACTCTTATTTATTTATTTTTATTAATTGACTTTAGATCTTGCTCACTACCAAACTTCTCATCACCCCATCCAACAAACTTTTTTCCATCTCCCTTAGCCTTCTCCTCTGAGCAGGTAGGACCTACTGGGTATCCCCCAACCCTGACACATCAAGTCTCTGCTGGGCTAGCTAGGAGTATCCTCTCCCATGGAGGCCAGACAAAGGTGCCAGATATAAGAACATATCCTGTACATAGGCAACAGCTTTTGGGATAACCCAAACTCCAGTTGTTTGAGACCCACATGAATTCAAGCTGTACATCTGCTACATATGTGCAGGAAGGATTAGGTCCATCCCACATATGTCCTTTAGTTGGTGGTTTGGTTCAGTCTCTGAGAGTTTCAATGGTCCAGGTTAGTTGACTTTGATGGTCTTCCTGTGGAGTTCCTATCCCCTTTGTGTCCCACAATCCTTCCTTCTATTCTTTCTTAAGAGTCTCCAAGTTTCACACATACAAGTTGCATATTTCACTGTGGGTGTCTGGATCTGTCCAGGTGGAGCCTCTCAGAGGACAACCATGTTAGACTCCTGTCTGCAAGTATAAAAGAATATCATTAATAGTTTCAGGGATTAAGAGACCAATTGTCAAGAGCAAATGTCATCAAAGGTACCATACCGATAGATTGAAATCAGAAGATAATCATATATCCTCTCTGCAATTATATACTCTCAAGGCACAGAAACTGTATCTAGAATCCATTGACAAACAGATACTGACTAAAGATACAGGAACAATGTGATGAATGATACAAAAACAATATGTGAATTTTAAAACTCAAATACATTGTGAAAAATGAAATGAAAATTCAAAGTATGCCCTCAATTGAAGAATGGAGTTGTCATTAGAAGCAAACGCTAAAAAATAATATTGTATGGTTTCTTTTTATTGTAAATATAGTATGTACTAAAATATAGCTTAAACATGAAAGTCAATAGAGTAGACATTGAAAGTTCTTTTTGCAGAAAATGATCAACTTTAGTATTTATTAGTACATTATAGGTATACATCATGTGATTTATTCATATTCTTCTCCTTTTACACTTTCAGGATCCCAGAGGCAGCTTGATTCGCAAGAGTTCTGAAACACCCAGGATCTCAGGATCACAGGATCCCTGATACAACTAGACTCTGAGGAGTTCTGACACAACCAGGATCAGTAGAGGGACAGGCTCCATCTAGAGTCAGTAAGAGCAGGTAGTACTAGAAATAACCAGGTGGTGAGAGACAAGCATAAGAACATACAAAGCAGAAACCAAGGTTACTTGACATCATCAGAACCCAGTTCTCCCAACATAGCAAGTTCTGGATACACCATCACACCAGAAAAGAATGACTGAGATCTAAAATCACTTCTCATGATGATGATAGAGGATTTAAAGAAGGACATAAATAACTCCCTTAAAGAAATACTGGAGAACACATGTAAACAGCTTGAAGCCCTTAAAGGGAAACATAAAAATCCCTTAAAGAATTGCAGGAAAACAAACAACAAAAAGGTAAAGGAATTAAATAAAACCTCCCAGGATCTAAAAGTAGAAATATAAACAAAAAAGAAATTATAAAGGGAGACAACCTTGGAGATAGAAAACCTAGGAAAGAGATCAGGAGTCATAGATGCAAGTATCACCAACAGAATATAAGAGATAGAAGGGTGAATCTCAGGTGTAGAAGATACCATAGAAAACATTGACACAACAGTCAAAGAAAATGCAGAAAGTAAAAAGCTCATGATCCAAAATATCCAGGAAATCCAGCACACAATGAAAAGACAAAACCTAGGGATAATAGATATAGAAGAGAGTGAAGATTCCCAATTAAAAGGGCCAGTAAATATCTTCAACAAAATTATAGAAGGAAACTTCCTCAACCTAAGGAAAGAGATGCTCATGAACATACAAGAAGCCTGCAGAACTCCAAATAGACTGAACCATAAAAAATTCCTCCCATCACATAATAATCAAACCACTAAGTGAACAAAACAAAGAAAGAATTATTAAAAGCAGCAAGGGAAAAATGTCAAGTAACATATAAAAACAGACTATCAGAAACATACCAGACATCTCACTAGAGACTATAAAAACCAGAAGAATCTGGGCAGATGTCATACAGACCCTAAGAGAATACAAAGGCCTACCCAGACTACTATACCCAGAAAAACTCTCAATTACCATAGATGGAGAAACTAAGATATTTCATGACAAAACCAAATTTACACAATATCTTTTCATAAAGCTAACCATACAAAGGATAATAGATGGAAAATGCTGACACAATAAGGGAAACTACACAATAGAAAAAAAAAAAAAAACAAGAAAGTAATCTTTTTACAACAAACCCAAAAGAAAATAGCCACACACACATAATTCCACCACTAACAACAAAAATAACAGGAAGCATCAATCACTTTTCCTTAATTTCTCTTAAAATCAATGGACTCAATTTCCCGATAAAAATACATAGACTAATAGACTGGATAATCAAGTGGGACCTAACATTTTGCTGCATACAGCAAACACACCTCAGTGACAAAGACAGATACTACCTCAGAGTAAAAGGTTAGGAAAAAAAAATCCAAGCAAATGGTCCCAAGAAACTAGCTGGAGTAGCTATTCTGGTTTGAATAAAATTGACATTCAACCAAAAGTTTTCAAAAAAGTTAAGGAAGAACACTTCATACTCACCAAAGGAAAAATCTACAAGGAAGAACTCTCAATTCTGAACATCTATGCTCCAAATGCAAGGGCAACCACATTAATAAAAGAAACTCTAGTAAAGCTCAAAGCACACATTGTACCTCACATAATAATAGAGGGGGATTTCAAATCCCACTTTCATCAATAGACAGATAATGGAATCACAAACTGTTGGGTCTCGCCCTCCTCCCTCTAAGCATTGTATTGCTCCTCTTACAGACACGCTAAGAGTTGCCTCCTGGAATCCTGGATACAGCGTCCTCGGACCGCCCACTGTCAATGCCCACTCGTCGCCCGGACCAACCACCAATGTCGTCACGCCTACTCGATTGGACCCGCCTTTTGTACACAGCTCCTCCGAGGATCGGACCGCGCGCCATTGGGACATTAAGCCATTGCGACTGAGAGACACTCAGCAGAGACAATGGGACATGTGGGAGAGGGTTGGGTTCTCCTGCGTGTAATTATTAAATAGTATTCTTTCTTGTAGCTCATCTCTATTTCAGGAAGCTTAGCTCTGCAGTACGAACCCACCCCAAGGTGTTTTCTGCCCACGCAGCACGGCGCCAGTATGCGTGGCACGGAAAAACATAACAAGTGGCACCCACGTGGCTATAGAGACTTAAGCTTCAGGCGCTGGTGGAGCTCCAAGTGTGCGTGAGTATGTACGGGTACACCCCAGAATTAAAAAGGTAGATGCACAAAATTTATTTGAGGATGAAGTGTTTAACCCGACCCCTCATTTTCTCAGTGGGCAGTGCACTGGGATGAGACTTTTCAGGCGTATTTGTCCGCAGTCCTGAACTGCACTCAGGCAAGAAAGAATTGGGTTTATTTAAAAGTAAAATTTTTTAAATCCTCCTGGCCACGGCCTAGAGAGTAAATCTATGGTAGTATCCTAGAGACAGACCAAGGTACAGAGACGTCTGGTTTTCACTGTTAGGCCTGGTGCACCAATTCTCTATGTGTTAAGTCATGTGTTTTCTTGTTTGTTGTCTGGATGAGTGGCCATTGTGTTTCATGTCTATATGTATTACAGCTTGCTAAAGTCGTCTTTGCCTTCAGAGTCTCGCCACTGCAGCCCTGCTGCAGCTTTGCCGGGGATTAAAACCAGCAGGAGGGCTCCTGCAAAGACTGCTTTTTCAAGCGCCTTTAAGCTTTAAATTGTAGAACAGGAAAAAGGTTAATGGTTGTTTTTTTTTCCTAGTGATTCTCATCATTAGTGTTGTTAGTACATAACAAGGGTCTTTATTTGTAACTTTTAGCTAAGCAATGTAAGGTTCTGTGGTCTAAATTAAAATCCGCGTAGCCGCTTCATTAAGTTCTTTGACTTGCTTTAATTTTAAACTTGGGCTTTACCTTCCCACGTGAAGATTAAGCTCAAAATGGCGTTGGCCACCTCTCACAAACCGCAGGTTTGTCTTTTGTTTCAAAAACCGCGCCAAACAAGTTCTTGTGGCCATACCCCCTACCTTCAGGGAGGCAGTTCACGTGTTGCCAATGGTAACAGCTTAATTCAGGTTTATAGTAGATCAATCAGGCATTGCAAAATGGCTTGCTTACTTCTTATAAAATTGTTAAAGAGTTTATTTTTACTTGATAAATGTTAAAGGTTTGCTTCTGGTAAACTGATTACTACTGATAATGTTTTACCTCTAAGTATAGCTTAGACAGCTTACACTTTATAAAAATAATTTTTATTGTCTCTGCTTTAATACAATAAGCTAGGAGATTAAATTTGCAGCGTGGTAAGTATTAGCTACGACCTATACAAAGGTTTACCTGGAATCCTGCTCTCAAAGACCGTATTCTTTTCATGTATAAGGTTTTAGTTATGCTGAATAAAATTGTGNTATNTAAAATTTTACAACAAAAAATTAAATTGCTTCAAAATGCTTATTTATTTTTTTTCAGGCTTTCAATAGAGGTTAATGGGCTAAAATCTTATTTTAAGGCTTCAAATTAATTTAAACCTTTCAATCTTATTTGTACAAATAATTTGGCTTACATAATAATTCGGTATTTTCAAAAATAGTACACATCAAATTGTATAAATTTGTTCTTAAGTGTCCTCAGCTTCTATCTATTTCCACCTAATAGTATTAATTCTTGAGGACTTAATCAATTACTACAAATAAATGCTTTTATTTCTAGGTACTGCAAACTTTTAAAAACTTTTCCTTTTAACAAGAAAGGGAGGAAATATCCCTATGCACATTATTTAAATCTCAATTGTTATATGGCTAATCCTAAACAGCTACCCTTATGGGGTAGGGAAAAGCTTGTGTTTTCTCCACAGAATGCTACAAAGTATGACAACTTTCAAAAGGTCTGTATGCTAAGCTGAACTGTGAGTTAACTAAGTATCGGTGGGTAAAATAAAACTTATTTAAAGTTAAATCTTAAATTGATCTAGCTTCCCCCACACACCTGAGACTATGGTCTAAACTGAGGCTTGCTAAATTGCAACCAATTAAAGTACTAGCTGGCCCTCCCAAAAAAGTTGTTATCCTGTTCTTATTCAACTGTTTGGCTTTTCTCTCAGGCAGGTCAGCTACACCCAGACTGGACAGAGTACTATAAATGCCATCCGGATTCACCTCGCTACAGGAGCCGTGACAACTCTTCAGCATCTAAGCATTAATTCGTGGTTTGGTCTTAAATAGTACTGGCGTTAGGGCAGAATGCATTTTTCACAAAATCTATTAAAGCAAGACCCCCCAAATCAGGTTTTCCTAATTGAGGATTTACTAAAAGATCCCTAGTGGTAAAATTAAATTCTGACTGGCCTTACACCNGATTTCTCCCTCAAGCTACTCCTGGGCAGGTCAATANGACACAAATATATTTCCTTGTGCCAGTCCAAAAAATTTAAAATATTAAATAAAAGAGATGCAAATGTTGGGTCTCGCCCTCCTCCCTCTAAGCATTGTATTGTTCCTCTTACAGACACGCTAAGAGTTGCCTCCTGGAATCCTGGATACAGTGTCCTCGGACCGCCCACTGTCAATGCCCACTCGTCGCCTGGACCAACCACCAATGTCATCACGCCTACTCGATTGGACCCGCCTTCTGGACACAGCTCCGCCGAGGATCGGACTGCGTGCCATTGGGACATTAAGCCATTGCGACGGAGAGACACTCAGCAGAGACAATGGGACATGTGGGAGAGGGTTGGGTTCTCCCGCGTGTAATTATTAAATGGTATTCTTTCTTGTAGCTCATCTCTATTTTCAGGAAGCTTAGCTCTGCAGTACGAACCCACCCCAAGATGTTTTCTGCCCACGCAGCACGGCACCAGTATGCGTGGGCGGAAAAACATTACAACAAACTAAACAGAGATACATTGAAACTAACAGAAGTTATGGACCAAATCAAGTTTACAGATATTTATAGAACATTTCACCATAAAACAAAAGAATATACCTTCTTTTCAGCACCTCATGGTACTTTCTTCACAATTGACCATATAATTGGTCACAAAATAGGCCTCAATAGATACAAGAAGATTGATATAATCCCATGCATCCTATTAGATCACTACAGAAAAAAGACTGCTCTTCATTAGCAACAAAAACAACACAAAGCCCACATACACATGAAAGCTGAACAATGTTCTACTCAATAACTTGGTCAAGGAAGAAATAAAGAAAGAAATTAAAGACTTTTAAGAACTTAATGAATTGGAAGACACAACATATCCAAACTTATGGAACACAATAAAAGCAGTGCTAAGGGGAAAAAACTCTGAGTGCCCCCAAAAAGAACCTGGAGAGAGCATACACTAGCAGCTTTACAGCACACCTAAAATCTCTAGAACAAAAGTAAGTAAATTTACCCAAGAGGTGTAGATAGCAGGAAATATTCAAACTTGGAGCTGAAATCAACCAAGTATAAACAAAAAGAACTATACCTTTGTGTAGTTCAACTAAACCAAGTGCTGGCTATTTGAGAAAACCAACAAGATAGATAAACCCTCAGCCAGACTAACCAGAGGGCATAGAGACAGTATCCAAATTAGAAATAAAAAGAGAAACAGAAACTGAAGAAAAAAAAAAAAAACAGAAACTGAAGAAATTCAAAAGTTCATTAGATCCTACTACAAAAGCCTATATTCAACAAAACTGGAAAATCTGTATGAAATGGACAGTTTTATAGATAGATACCAAAGTTAAATCAGGATCAGATAAACCATCTAAACAGCCCCATCATGCTAAAGAAGTAGAATCAGTCATTAAAACTCTCCCAACCAAAAAAAGCTCAGTACCAGATGTGTCTAGTGTAGAATACGATCAGATCTTCAAAGCGGACCTAATAACAATATTCTTCAAACTATTCCAGAAAATAGAAACAGAGGGAACCCAATTCATTCTATGAAGCCACAATTACACTGAATATTCTCCCTTAGAGATGGAGCAGTTTTCATGATTTCCTTTCATAGAGCAATTCATATGAGATTTTTTTCTATTTCAATCATGTTTTCTGTTCCAACAGGTTTTAAAAACTGGTTGACTGCATATTACTTTTAGCTTCAGAAGATATAATGTATATTTAAGAGGCATTTAATTATTATAAATTTTGATGACAACAAAACCTCAATAATGAGTTGTATAATTTAAAATATATTTTATAAGTTTAACAAAAAAGAAAAATGAAATTGGGGAAACATGAACCTTCACAATTGTCACAAATAATATAAAACACCTTGGTGTGACTCCAACTAAGCAAGTGAAAAATATGTATGATAAGAACTTCAAGTCTCTGAAGAAATAAATTGAAGATGATTTCAGAGGGTGGAAAGACCTCCCATGCTCATGGATTGTCAGGATTAATATAGTAAAAATGGCCATCTTGCCAAAAACAATCTACAGATTCAATGGAATCCCCATCAAAATTCAAACTCAATTCAATATAGAGTTAGAAAAAGCAATTCTCAAATTCTTTTGGAATAACAAAATCCCAGGATAGAAAAAAAAATCTAGTCTTAACAATAAAAGGCTTCTAGAGGAGTCACCATGCCTGACCTCAAGCTTTATTACAGAGCAATCATGATAAAAACTGCATGATATGTTTACAAAAACAGGCAGGTAGATCAATAGAATAGAATTGAAGACCCAGAAATGAATCTATACACCTATGGTCACTTAATCTTTGACAAAGGAGCTAAAACCATCCAGTGGAATAAAGACAGCATTTTCAACAAATAGTGCTGGTTCAACTGGAAGGCAGTATGTAGAATAATGCAAATCAACTCATTCTTATCTCTTTGTACAAAGCTCAAGTCCAAGGATCAAGGACCTCCACATAAAACCAGATACACTGAAAGTAATAGAAGATGAAGTGGGAAAGAATCTTGAACACATTGGCACAGGGAAAAAATTCCTGAACAGAATACCAATATGCTCTGAGATCAAGAATCAACAAATGGGACCCCATAAAACTGCAAAGCTTCTGTAAGGCAAAGGACACTATAAATAGGACAAAATGGCAACCAACAGATTGGGAAAAGATCTTTGCCAATCCTACATCCAATACAGAGATATTATCCAATATATACAAAGAACTCAAGAAATTAGACTCCAGAGAATCAAATAACCCTATTAAAATGTTGTACAGAACTAATCAAAGATTTCTAAACTGAGGATTATAAAATGATAGAGTAGCACCTAAAGCAATGTTCAACATCCTCAGTCATCAGGGAAATGCCAATCAAAACAACCCTGAGATTCCACCTCACACCAGTCAGAATGCCTAAGATCAAAAACTCAGGTGACAGCAGATGCTGGCAAAGATGTGGAGAAAGAGGAGCACTCATCCATTTTTGGTGGGATTGCAAGCTGGTACAACCATTCTGGAAATCAATCTGGTGGTTCCTTAGAAAATTGAACATAGTATTACCTGAAGACCCAGCTATACCACTCCTGGGCATGTATCCAAAAGAGGCTCCAACATATAACATTATGCTCTACTATCTTCATACCAGCCGTATTTATAATAGGCTAAAAAGAACCCAAATGTCCTTTAACAGAGAAATTGATACATAAAATGTGGTACATTTACACAATAGAGTATTACTCAGCTATTAAAAACAATAAATTCATGAAATTCTTAGGCAAATGGTTGGAACTAGAAAATACAATCCTGAGTGAGGTAAGGCTATCACATAAGAACACACTTGGTATGCACTCACTGATAAGTGGGTATTAGTTCAAATGCTTAGAACACCCAAGATACAATTCAAAGACCAAATGAAGCTTAAGAAGGAAGATTAAGTTGTGTGTGCATCAGTCCTTCTTAGCAAGGGGAACAAAATACTCACAGGGACAGATATTTAGACAAAGTGTGGAGCAGAGACTGAAGGAAAGCCCATCCAGAGACTGCTCCACCTGGGGATCGATTCCATACACTGTCACCAAACAAAGACACTAATGTAGACACCAAGAAGTGCTTGCTGAGAGTAGCCTGATATAGCTGTCTTCTGAGAGGCTTTGCCACAGCCTGACAAGTACAGAGGCAGATGCTTGCAGTCAATCATTGGACTGAGCATGGGATACTCAATAAAGGAGCTAGATAAAGGACTGACAGAGCTGATGGGGTTTGCAACCCCATAGGAGAAACAAAAAATCAGTGAATTAGACCCCCCAGACCTCCCGAGGACTAAACTACCAACAAAAGAATACACATGGAGGGACCCATGGCCCTAGCCATATATGTAGCAGAAGTTGGCCTTATAGGACATTAATGTAAGGCCCTTGGTCCTGTAAAGGCTTGATGGTCCAGTGTAGGAGAATGCCAGGGTGGGGAGGCTGGAGTGGGTGGGTGGGTATTAGAGCACCAGCATAGATGAAGGGGGAGGGATAATGGGATAGAGGACTTGGTAGGGGAAAATGGGAAAGGGGATAACATTTGAAACGTAAATAAACAATCCAATAAAAGAAAAATAGGAATTCTATAAAATCATTCTTAGAAATTATGAAATTACCAATTTGTCTGCACAGTGCATCTTCTTGTTGATCTGTGGACAATTTGCCCAATTTGTGGGTTATGCCCAGGAATCATTAGGATATGCAATAGTGACAGGAAAAGGCATATTAGCAGCAAGAAGCAATCCTGGAATGAAGTCTCTTGAGACCTTGCCTCGCAGAAGTCACCCATTGCTGGTCATGCAAGACAATGAACCATCTCCCAAAAATTCACTTGTATTCTCTTAGACTTTTATTTATTTACTTATTTATTTACTTGTTTGTTTGGTTGGTTGGTTGGTTTTTCGAGAAAGGGTTTCTCTGTATAGCCCTGACTGTCCTGGAACTCACTTTGTAGACCAGGCTGGCCTTGAACTCAGAAATCTACCTGCCTCTGCCTCCCAAGTGCTGGGATTAAAGTCGTGTGTCACCAGTCCTGGCTCTCTTTTAGACTTTCTTTCTTTTTTAAAATTTTTTATTAGATATTTCTTTATTTACATTTCAAATGCTATCC
>NC_034613.1:57203847-57205920 GCF_900095145.1 Mus pahari
AGTGAGGTAACCCAATCACAAAAGAAGTCACTAGATATGCACTCACTGATAAGTGGATATTAGTCCAGAAACTTAGAATACCCAAGATACAATTTGCAAGACACAAGATAATCAAGAAGAAGGAAGACCAACGTGTGGATACTTCTCTTAGACTTTCTTAAATGGCTTCTGAAAGGCACACAGATTTCAAAATATCAAGAATACTATATGTAAAGCAAAGTCTAGTAAAGAAAAGAAACAGTAGACTAACAGTTGTTATAATACTTGAGAGTCCTGGTTATTTCTTTGGAATTTGTTTCATGAGGTCCAAGGAGAGGTTTGGTAGCAAGTGCTTATGGCATATGTGATTCTCAGTTTTGGCAGACAGACCTGTATTATATAATCTTTTGCCTACTCCCTATGTATTTTCTCACAATGCATCTGATTTTAACTGTTTCCACATGCAACTATGCATAGAAATAAGATTATAGACTGGGGATTCTTCCTAAGATTTCACTCAGATTATAGTACAAAATGAAGTGGCGTGTTCTGCTTCATACCAGTGGAGGTTTCTAAGTACCAAAAACATCACTAGATTTTTTTTTTTGCTTGTTTTGTTTTGTTTTGTTTTCAATGTATGTTCTTAGTACTTACAGGTAAGGGGTCCTAGGCTGGTAAGTGTACTATGAAAAGGGGTGTGTTTACTGTATACTGCTCAAATCAAGAAGTGTCCTACTTTGCTAGGCTTCACTCTGTGTTTGCCTGCCTCATCTTCCAATCACCACTATTTTATTTGTGGTAGTATTGGTAGCTTCCTATAAATGATAACTTTGTTCTTTCTAAAGACTTTTCCTTGATTAGGTCATGGGAAATTGTAACAAAGGCTCAAGGAGACTGTCATTCAATAAGGTAGTGTTTTCTCTTTACAGGTAGGATACAACCACCCCAAAACATGCTTCCAACATGAACCAATCCACAACCTGAACCAAAGCCCTGCCTACTCCCATGCAAAGCACATAGGTAGGAATATCAGCCCTTTATTATTTTCTGTAGAACAAAGAACAAGAAATATCTTGATGTTCTGTTCATATTCTCCAGTGTCTGTATATGTATTTGCTTTTCTGACTCCCAACCATGAAGGAACCATGGTCCTCCCTCCTCCCTTCCTCATTCCCTAATCCTCATCCTCCCTTCTGTCCTCCCAGTTCTACCACTGGAGAATAATTGCAAATTACAGGGATGCAAATATTTTCCATTATAATTGATTTATTTTTACAATTCTTACTGGTAATCATTGAAGTATTCAATATGTTATTCAAATTAGGCCTTTCGAAAGAGCATGATGTCTTGTCATAGTTGTCTGATGTCTCTATAAGGCTATTAATGCCAGTAGTGGAGATGACTTAACCAGCTGTGGATCCTCGCTTCTGTGCTTGCCTGGTGTATGTATTCTTCTGCCATGAGTTGCTGTAGTTGCAGAGTGTTCATCACTTCAGGCAGGTGGGTGTGTTGATAGAAGGGGGTGGATATCTCTTCATTCTCCTGCTTTTCTGGATAGCAGAATGTGATTCTCTCTTCATCCACCCTCTCGTTTGGAAAGCAAACTTTGATCCTCTCATCTTTCACTTGATTGTCATGATCAAATTGTGTGTTCCTCTCCTCTTGCTTATTTTGGTCGAAGTGTGTGATGGTCTCCTCTTGCCCTTGTTGGTCATGACTGAATAGTGTGATATTATCTTCTTTTGTACCCCTGTCATAATAGTAATGTCTGGTCGTGTTTTCTTTCATTTCTTGGCCTTGATAACATTGTGTGCTCCACTCTACTTGCTTATTTTGGTCAAATTGTGTGATCATCTCCTCTTGCTCTTGTTGGTCATGACTAAGTAGTATGATCTTACCACCTTTTGCATCCCTGTCATAATAGTAATGTCTGGTCGTGTTTTCTTTCATTTGTTGGCCTTGATAACATTGTGTGTTCCACTCTACTTGCTTGTTTTGGTCAAATTGTGTGATCATCTCCTCTTGCTCTTGTTGGTCATCACTAAGTAGTATGATCTTACCATCTTTTGCATCCCTGTCATAATAGTAATGTCT
>NC_034613.1:57206905-57225069 GCF_900095145.1 Mus pahari
CTTGTTGGTTATGACTAAGTAGAGTGTTCTTATCTTCCTTTGCATGCCTTTCTTGATAATAGTGTTTGATCATTTCTTTTTTCACATGTTTGTCTCGATACAATTTTGTGTTCCTCTCTACTTGCTTATTTTGGCTGAGTGGTGTGATCCTATCTTCCTTTGTTTGCATTTCTTGATAGTAGTGTCTGATCATTTCTTTTTTCACATGTTTGTCTCGATACAATTTTGTGTTCCTCTCTACTTGTTTATTTTGCTCAAATTGTGTGATCATCTCCTCTTGCCCTTTCTGGTCATGACTGAGGAGTTTGAGCTTATCCTCCTCTGAATGTCCGTCTTGATAGTAGTGTCTGCTTATCTCTTCTTTCACTTGTTTGTCTGGATCAAATTGTGTGATCACCAACTCTTTGAGATGCTTGTCTTGATCAGCTGGTGTATTTGTGCCCTCGTGCATCTGGTTATCATGGTGGTCACCTTGTGTCTTCACTTCATCATGTGACTGAGAGGATTGACTCCACAGCATATTTATCTTATTCTGTAACTGAGTATACTGATTCCACAGCATCTTCAGCTTGTCCTGGAATATTTTGTCTCGTTCATGTCGAGTTTTACGCTTCTTTTTCTGCCACTTGTTTTCTCCAGTGTATGGTGTTGCTCCTCCTTCTTCTGTCGGTTTCCATACAGGAATGGTATGTTTTTTTAAGACCTTTACCTTTGGTCTCTTCTTCGGACTTCCTTTTACTCTTTTTAGGACCTGTACATTCTGGAAAGACAGGACAGTGTGTCATTGGTTACTAGAAATCAGTCAGGAAGCAAGGCTTTCTAGGGTATGGGTTGAACAGGGAGTTTAAGCTAGGTAGGTTTTCCTGGGAAAGTGGCATTGAAGAAGAAAAGAGGGACCTTACTTAGGTTGAATCAACTTACGTGTTCACTACTTATGCAAGTGTATTCAGTATAGGTCTTGCCTGAACCCCGAGATATGGGCTTTAGGTAAATCTTGTTCTTTGTTAGGTTAGTATGTAAAGTCCAAGAGTCTGTATCTTCAACACCCTCTTCCAACTTGTCCATTGTCAAGCCTCACAAGGGTCTGGCCCAGAGGGCCAACTAGCTGACTTATATACCCTTTCTGAACAATGGATGCCACACCCATAAACTATGGCAACTATGCTGCCATAGCCAATCATAGCAGCCTTAGGCTCTGACATCACAATGAATGCCTTCTGAGCCTTTGGTGAATAGTGGCTATGTCCAGGCTGTCTGGTAAATCTAGGTGAGGCTCAAACAACAGAAAGTACCACCCTTTGACACCTCTGAATTAAGGAGATGTTGGGAGGAAAAACAGAGTCAGTTTGAGCATAGAGGCTTCTTTTCAACATCCCAAAGAGCATTTCCATGTCACCCTACTCTATACACTTATGTTCAGTCTGTGAGAGGTACATGTGGCAGAGGGTTTGCTCTTTAATGTTCTTCCTCAAGCTCCCCCAACTTATTGAGCAGTTCAAACCACTATGTATCTTCCATAACACATTAAGTGCATTTACTTCTTTTATTTACTTATGAGTATATAGCTGACTGAAATAAAATTGGGAGAACTGCTTTGAGCTTAGAGAGTTCAAGTCATGGTCATTTGACTTCATATACTTTCAAAGAAAACCATCATAACAGTAAAATTATCTAGCAGAAGTCCTACTTCATGGAAGACAGGAAAGAGAGGCAGGGAAGACTGTGGTTAATAATATATTCCTAATAACTTCAGCTCAACTGTCTGTTTATTTTAGCTAGGTCCAGTCCCCAGAAGCTACTACAGGCTCCCCAAAATAGTGGCACCAGCTAGAGACAAACTTTTCGATGAATGAATCTCTTTTGGGGAAACTCTTCAAGTTCAAATCGCAACAGTTATTAAAATAACCAAACAGAATTTGTAGCTTTTCACAAATAAATTAATATATTTCTGGAATGATATTGACATAAATAAAGCAGATGAGCAAGCGGATAACCTAAAATATTTGCCACTTAGCTTTATGATGAATTAAGTTTTAGTTCATAAATTGTTCCTTAAAAAACTGAAGTACTTTTCCTAGTCAGAAATATTTATCTTAATATGGTTCCTTGCAATGTGTCTACAAAATCCATCCCCTTTATCCACTAAAAAGTAATGCTAAAGAAAAGAAAGTTTTGGCTCACTAAGGACTGGCTATATTTTCTACTACTATATACTACATAGTAGATTTGTTTTTACTACAACTTCTTCATTTTGCCTTCCTTTATATTAGAGAGAAAATAATGTTCAATTTATTAATCACATATTTTACCATAGCTTTTGATGGAATTATACAAGAATGACAAAGTAACTACTTTGTTACTGTTCTCTAAAGTCTCTTGATATCGCAAAATCCATCTTAATGCTACGATTCGGGATGTACTTAGCATAACTTGTGGGAAATCTTGTATCTCGTGAATTTCCTGTCATCTCCTGAGATGGTTTTACTGCTATCATATTACAAATTCTCACAGTACTCAAACAGTCTGACAGCCAATAAAATACTGCATGTGAAATTGTATATTTTTCACGAGTGGAACCACATATAATTCTCTTGATGTTTGATGTCCGATGTTCATTTAAGCATTGGTAAACACCCCTTCCCCCCTTTTTTTCAAAGCCAGAAGTAAAAAAAAAAAATCCACTCCTAGCTTGAGGCTTCTGTAAGAATTAGCATTTTGCTTCACTGTTTGCTTCCATACTTTGTTGTTTTCAATTTCCACCACTACTGTCCCATCTCTTATCACTGTATGTGCAGTTTTATCTTCTGTTAAGAAAAAATAAAATTAAGATTGAAGTTTGATTATAATATCTAATTTTTCAAGTACCAGAATTAAAGAATTTTATAATAACATTGGAATTAAAGAATTTGATACATATTAGAGGTCC
Organism: Mus pahari; assembly: GCF_900095145.1. Lineage (NCBI taxonomy): Eukaryota > Metazoa > Chordata > Mammalia > Rodentia > Muridae > Mus > Mus pahari. Next base: position 57,209,832 of record NC_034613.1, read on the forward strand.
ATGACAAATTGAAGTGAGTGATATTTTTATCCTAATACATTTTAAAATAATTACAGTTGCAGTTTGGTTTTCATATTTGAGACATGAGTTCGGCACTGTGGCCAACCAAAATTAGTCACTTCTTACACTGAAAAGGAATGTTAAAGAAAAACAAAACAAAACCATGGGCTCAGTAGTATTGGTGATGGTGAGATGTTTAGATGATATTTTCTTTATTTTATACTAGTAGATGACCTTTTTTCCTCTGCTTGTAAATTTTCCCATTGTTGACATACAAATTACTTTTATTATATGTACAAAACTGGATAAGAGCATGCTATTTGTACTGTCCAGCAGAAATTCTTAACTGGGGACACGGTAGTGCTAAAGTTTACAATTATCTGTTTTTAACTTTCTATTGTTTCTTTCTGAGTTTTACATCATACACCTCCATCTCACTGCTATCCCTGTCTTCTTGTACCTACCTTCCATCTTTACAACCACCCCCCCTAAAAAAAGGGAAGAGAAATCAATGTGGAAGCTTCAGTTTATCACAGCATGCCCCACAGTATACCCCCTTGTCCACACTTCCTTGCTTATGAATCTTCATTGCAATGGCTCCTTGGCCTGGTTCAAGGCCTATGTCTGCTGCACTATTAATACTGGAACTTCATTAGGACTCCTCTCGGATATCCTGTGGTTGCCTTGTGTCATAGAGATCCTGTAGGTTTGGATCAGTAGAACCAGCCCCTTCACATCCTCCCGCAGTTCTTCAATGGGGTAGATGTAAGCGTGGGCCAACTTAAATATCTGGATCTGGATCTGAAAGGTATCTGAGCTGGTCAGTCCACCAGTTCTCCCTTTACCCGCCACACCAGGGTGAGCTCTCTATGTGCTAGTTTATCCACTGCTACACAACAGCAAAAGAAGGAGCCATTTCTCCTGCTTTCGTGCCTTTTGGAGCTGGCACACTGCAACCCCTTTTCCCTTGCAACCAGAACCAGCTCAACTTTGAAGCCCAGGTAATGTGTATGGCACATTCTCCCAAGTATTGCCGCAGGTGAAGGTCAGGGCTACCTCTTCCTTTTATGACACTGGGACCAGCTCTCCTGAGGGCCACTACACAGCAGAGAAGAGGCAGGGACAACTCTCCTATGCTCATGCCCTCAGGGCTGGTTGACCTGTAACCCCCACAAGCAGGGCCAGTTCTACTGTGATGCCCAGGTGAGGTACAGGGCATGCTTTGTCAAGTGCTGTAGCATGTGACAGGCAGAACTAGCTGAACCAGCTAGCCTGCTTTCCTGACCTGGGGCCAGCTCTCTTGCAGGCTGTAGGTGGTAAGGGGTGAGAGGAAGGGAATCTTGCCCTCACCCATGTTACTGCACCTAGACAGGTGGCAGGGTGAGTTCTTCATGCTCATACCCTACGGACCTGCTCACTCACAGTTCACACAGTGAGGGCCAGTTGCACACCCACAGTTCCCACAATGAGGGCCAGTTCTGTGTTTCCTGGGCAACCTGCCCAGCATGTTCTCCTGAGTAATACAACTGACAAGAGGTGAGATAAGCTGTTGCTGAACAGTCTTTCCTGCAATCCCATGATAGCCAGATAAGGGCTGGAGCCACATCTGTATAGCCCTCAGACATCAACATGACACCAGGCAGAAGCCCAGAACATGGCATCTCCACCACTTACTTGCTCCTCTTAGTGGTACCCAGGGTCATCTCAAGAATGGTTTCAGGAGTGTTATCTATGTCCTGTCCATGTAGTGTGGCACCAAACAGGGGCCATCTCAGTTATGCTCTGCTCACCTGGGCTTGTGCAGCACTAGACGTGGTCTTCTTAGGCTTGCTCTTCACCTGAACGATGTGGTGGCCCCTGAAGGGGACTGTCTCCAAATATACAATTTTCTTAATGACTATCTGTTTACTTTATAAACTATTAAGAAAGAGTATTTAAATTTCCAATACAATTGAGAATACTTATCTACTATGACCCTTGCTTCTCTATTAATGTTGGAAGTTCTCAGTTTAAAAACAGTGATTTGATAGTGATTTTAATAATATCAAAACTATTTTGATATTACCATATCCTATTATCTTTATTTTGACTGGCATTAAAGTGATCCCACTTATCATTGTTTTATTCTCCTCCATTCAGTATTGTACTAAAATGACTTCATTAACTTCTGTATTGCGCCGGGCAGTGGTGGTGCACACCTTTAATCCCAGCACTTGGGAGGCAGAGGCAGGTGGATTTCTGAGTTCAAGGCCAGCCTGGTCTACAGAGTGAGTTACAGGACAGCCAGAGCTACACAGAGAAACCCTGCCTCGTAAAAACTTCTGTATTGCAGTATTTTTCAGGGAAAAATGCGGAAATAGTAATATTTGTTTGTTAATATGTAATAGGTTCTCTCAATTCTTTAAACTTTTAGTCTTTTATTCTGAGCAATTTGATTAGAATTTCCTTTAGAATAGTTTTGATATTTTTCCATGTGTAAACACAGCTTTTATTGCATTTTACAATAATTGGTCAAATGCAGTTCACTGATGCTCTTAATTTAGTAAAATTAGCATTTCTCCTCAATTTCATTTTCTGTAATTTCTTCCACCCATTCTTCATTTTAAATAATGCTTTTTAAATAATATCTGATAAGCTGCTCATGTGATTCACTGCATTGCTCATGCTTGAAACTGAATAACTTTCCGCTGTTTTATTGGGTTCATTTAAAGTCATTACAATGTCTTTGTTAATTTGCTGAACTAATGAACACATTTTAGTAACAAATTTAATGGCTTTGCTAATTTTAATGTCCATGTAATTTCTAGGCCAGATTTCATGGTGATAATTGTCATAATTGTGAATTATAATTTGATGTCTAAAAGTGTTTGTCAAATTGATACACTTGGGAAGATGGAACATCAACTGAAGAATTGCCTCCACAAAATTGGCTATGTCTATGACAACATATCTTAATTGATAAAGTGATATAGGAAGACTCAGGCTTCTGAGAACAAAGCAATCCCTAGGAAGGTGGGTCTGGGTTGTACCAGAGTGCAGTGGTAGCTTATTCTGAGCCTGGGGGCATGCCTTTAAGTCCCATTCTTCTGTGGTGTCAGATTCAGTTGCTGTTTGAACTCCTGCCCTGACTTCCCTCAATGATGGGCTGTAATTTGCAAGTTGAAAAAAAAAAAACTTCATTCCTGCAAGCTGGTTTTGATTACTATTTTATCACAAAAATGGAAGGCAAACTAGGACCCAGTTTCTTCCTTCTTATATTTGTAATATTTTTATTAGTTGTCTGGGGTTGTAACTGTTATCATTATGATGGAAAGATAGTCTCACAACCCCGAAATGTTAACTTTTATATAAGATGCACTGAAGGTCCTAGGAAAGAGTCTGTGCTGATACATTATTATCCTTTTAATTCTTCATCTAACTATAGCTCAAACAACAAGACTTCTCTGAGTTTATGATCAAATGTCTTAGAAATAAAAGAATTTTAGTTCAGCTATTAGAAATATGTACTCTTCCTTTTCCTTTGTGAACTCAATTGTGCTCTCTTGAATCAGTATGATGCTTTCCACAGAATTGAACACATTTGCATCCATTGAGCAATTATAATAAATACATGAACATGATCAAATAATTCAGAAAAGATTTCTCTTATTTGCTGCACAGAAATGGTGATATGATTGTCCACATTCCTTTATCACCAACAATCTTTCAACTAAAACTGAGGACTCATTAACATGGAAATTTGCTTCTAGTATTTGAGCATTATCATTACTCTAAATGATGTCTTAGTTGTTAAAGAACATTTCTAAAAGTCTTTTTTGTAACTTTTGTTAATGGCTTTATTTTCTATTTTCAAGATTATTTCTTCCCAGATAAATAAGAATATAAACTTGTAGGCATTATTGAGGTACTGTATAATGTTTCAATGCATGTATATATTACCTCATATTTAAATCCATTTGAATATTTACCTCCTAAAATTTTTGTTCTTTAATATTATAAAATATTTCAAATACATAATTGTACGTTCTACATTTGTATAGTATATTATCATTATCTGCCTTTTCCTGCTATACAAGAGCAAGCCAGGTAATCTTGCTCATGTCTGCTTAGTGTCTGGGACAATTTAATCAAGGAATTTCTACCCTTTAATACAGTTTTCCAAGCTCTCAGCTTCTATATGATCAACATTTTTGCTATCCAAATATGAGTAAGATCATGAATTTCTGGTAATTATATTTCTGTGGACAAATTATTTCACTATCTCACTTAACATAATGATCTCCACTTCCACACATGGGTTACTGAATTAAGGAAATGTGTGATATTATGGAGCAGAAAAGGGAAGAATCTTTATTATTCTGTGCCTCATTTTAGTATGATTACCTCTAAAGTCTTCTTTAACTTCCCCTTTATCTCAATGAATCATATCAACATATTTTACCCTATTTCCCAAACAATAGTCTCCCAAATATCTGTATCTATAAATTCATCATCCTCTTAATTTAACATAATTTACTTCTTGTAGGAAGGTAAATATAGTAATAGATAAGTGTAATTTTGCAATTTGGGTTAGGCGTTCAAGAACTGCAATCCTTTAAATAAAACTACTAAGGATGTATACATGTTATTTCAGCAATCATATATGTTTAGCACATATTAAACACAACACTAATATATTTATTGTCAATAATATTATTTGTATTAAAAATATCATGATCTTCATACAAAACTACTGAAGGACTGCAAGCTTTGCAGGATTTGTTTGCCTGAGTTACTAAACTATCTCTACATTTTTTTTAAATAAAAAGAACACATTTCTTCCAGATCTCTTTTTTTTAAATATCTAAAAGGAAGTGAAAACCAAGTAAACAAGCCAGTGATTTGACAGTTCTTTGAAATGGTTCAATAGGCTAAGGTTCACTGAAGAAGGCAGAAGCGTGCTGTGAGATGGTGTTTGTTGCTGTCTGAACTATGGCAGCAAAGAGTAGAACTATGCAAAAATGTTACTGAGAATTAAGTGAACTAATGTATAGATTCACTTTTGACATATGATAGCAATTTTCCTATACTTATTTTTTCAAATTCTATATTTGCAACATTCTTTAAAATGATTTTTAAGAAACTTCCTATTAAAGCCAAATAAAGCAAAGGACCCATAAGGCTGTGTGCCCAGAAGTAGATAGCCAACAGAAAAGTGAATTCAGTGGCATCTTCGGGAGTTCTTTGTCTCATAATGTGTCAGGGATTTTTTTTTTTTAATTATGCTACTTTTAGTCTTGTTTTATTTCTTTCTTTGGCCCTACAGGTTCTTTGGTTTCCAGTTTATTGCTTCTTGAGTTTCTTGACTGTAAAAATGAATGATCTCTGTATCTACATCTGTTTCTTGAGCATTTTCTTGAGATCTTTGCCTTCCATTTGTTTGTTTTGTTCTCTTCTGATGTGTTAGATATTATATTACATTATATTACATTATATTATATTATATTATATTATATTATATTATATTATATTATATTATATTATACTATACTATATTCCCTTAGAACCCTGATTGTTTTCTAATGGGAGACAGGAAGAGTGGTAGATCCAGGTAAGAGAAGAGGGGGGTGGAATTGAGAAAACTATATGAAGAAAAGCTGTAATCAGGATAAGCAATGTGAGAAGAAAATCTATTTTAAAAAACTGGAAAAATACAAAGGGAAAAAACTTCTTTTTCAAAATATAGTTAAGCATTCTCCTTTTTTATACTTTATAACATTGTGTTGAAGGATTGTGAAGTTAGAGACTGTATTAATAATTTGTATTTATTTATATATTGATGTATTTATTTACTGTAGTATATGAAATCAAACTAGTATCAGAAAATGATTATATTAATAAGCCACACCTTGAGCCCCAATATCTACTTTCCAGATATCAAAATTATTTCCCATTTGTCCTGAAAATTTTAAAATCTATGTAATTCCTTGAGATTTTCTCAGATATAATATTTAATTGGGTTTAAAATAAGCATTTATTTATCTCTGTTATAAGCATAAAAAGTTAATGGCTATGTTTAGTTGTTTATCTACATATAATTTGTATTTACCTCAAGCATCTCAATAGTATCATTCATTATTACTTACTTGTTTGTGTAATACTATTATTTAGAGAATGCTCAAGGAAAACAATATAATCATTTTATTTTTCAGAAAGAGGAATCAATCAAGTTCATATGACTTATTTAGCTACTATTTAGTTAAGGAAGAAACCAGATAAGAGTAACACGGGAGTCTTCTTCTTTCTAAATAGCACCTGTATTCCTTCTCACTTTTCAACTTTATTCATACCTCTAGGTTTAAACTACTATAAAAAGTAGTATTGATTCTTAGTTACCTAATATTTTAGTGTGCGAATGGAAAGCATGGTCTATAGAAATTCATAGCTTCTGAAAATTAAATAAAATTTCCTCATGTAATAATATATGAATGATTTTACTTTTATTTACTACTTTTATTTGTTCAACCCAAACTGAGTTTCTGGTATCCTGACTCCTGTGCTCATTATTTCTGGAATCATTATCTGCTAAGTCTCTAATGTTTGCTACATTTGCTCTGATTTTTGTCTCTTGGCATATGTTGTCTCTTTAACAATAAATATTCTCTCCATCTTTGACTGAATTATCATTTTGTTTTCATATGTTTTCATGAAGACTTTCTCACTGTTTATCAACTTATTAAGTTTAAAACATTTTGATATTTATATATATGAAATTTAGCATTTAATTAGATATAGTTTGTTACCGGCAATTTTTCAGATAACACATTTCAATTGTATGTATCCTTAATACATAGGATCACTGATCATGGCTTATTCTATTTAGGTATCTGAAAACATTATAATGGCATCAAACAATACTGTTATTAAGAAAAAATTACTGCCTCAGAGACTTTTGCTTTTTACACATACATATTAATATAGGCAGTTTATAAAGATTCTCTCTGTTGATCATGGCATATTGATGGGAAAATATTTAGAAAACAAAATGTAAAAATGAGGCTAAGAATGCACTGTGACTTCTCCAAAAACAGTGACTGATAATAACACCGTCATCTTTTCATCATGATAGGAATAAATTTACGAGTTTTATCTTTATTTGTTTAGATAATTTGAAAATAAAATCTTCATAAGACAAGTAAAATGCTACATATTTATATAAGAACACAGAGCCGGGTGTGGTGGCGCACGCATTTACGCCCAGCACTCGGGAGGCAGAGGCAGGCGGATTTCTGAGTTTGAGGCCAGACTGGTCTACAAAATGAGTTCCAGGACAGCCAAGGCTACACAGAGAAACCCTGTCTTGAAAAAATCCAAAAAAAAAAAAAGAAAAAAACCACAGTTTATTATGCATGGGATTCACTTCGTGAATGATAATTAATTCTCTGTCCTCCAGTGAAGCAAATAGGAGAGAATGAACTTTCATACTTGCCATACTTGTCTCATCTTTCAGCACAATAAATACGTACTGTGTGTATTGTTTTCATTCAGCAGCTTTTACAATATTAAAAACATTAACTTCATTTTTGTCTTACAGCCAAATAATATTTATTGTAACTTTTAGCATACTAGAATGTTTTAGAGATAATATCTTTTTGGATTTCTAGTAAATCTACTAAATTTTCTCATTTAAAATAATTCTTCTTTCACTTTATGCCCTGTCTTTCTATTGGAGGTGGGCTCTATATTTTCTCTCTCCATAGTGTTGGACATTTCATTAAAGGTCCCTCTCTTTGAGTTCTGAGAGTCTCTAACTTCAAAGGTCTCTAGTACATTCTGGAGGGTCCCCCCAACCTCCCACCTCCCAAGGATGCCTGTTTCCATTATACACCTCACAGAAAAAGTTAAGGAGGAAGGAAGGCCAAATTGAGGATGCTTAAATCCAACTTACAAAGGAGTGCAAAATAAGCATGAGAATCAGAGAAGGAGGGAAAGACCTAGGTGGGAGAGAGGAGGGGGTAAGGAAAAAGGAGATCAGTGTCAGGTAAGGGGGAGACAGGAGAGAAGCCAAGAGGGCCAAAAGAATAACTAGAAACATACAGTTGCCTGTGGTGGTGTGTGGGAGTAGCTGCAACCTCTAGAATGTCCCAGAGACCTGGGATGGGTGAGGATCCCAGGACTAAATATGGGTGATCTTAGCTAAAATGCCCAGTAGTAGGGAGATGGAACCTCCAATATTTATATAGGGTTCTCAGTGGAGGGATGGGGGCACCAACCCACCATCAAAACTTTCTACTCAAAATTGCTCCTGTGTAAAAGAAATGCAAGGACAAAAATGAAGCAGATACTGAATGAATGGCTGATGATTAACAGACCCAAACTGGGATCTTTCCAATGGGTGGGCATCAATCCCTGACACTATTACTGATGCTATATTATGGTTGCAGACAGGAGCCTAGCATGACTGTCCTGAGAGACTCTTCCAGTAGCTGACTAAGACAGATGTAGATACTTACAGCCAAACACTAGATGGAGGTTGGGGATCCTTATGGAGGAGTTAGGGTAAGGACAGAAGGAGCTAAAGAGGATGGCAACCATATAGGAAGACCAACAGTGTCAAATAACCTGTACCCCTGGGAGCTCCCAGAGACCAAGCCACCAACCAAAGAGCATACATGGGCTGGTCCATGGCCCCCAGCATATATGTAGCAGAGGATTGCCTTGTGTGGCCTCAGTGAGAAAGAATGTGCCTAATTCTGTAGAAATTTTATGTCCCATGCAGGGGGTATGTAGGGGAGTAACATCTCAGAGGCTATGGGGAAGTGGGATGGGGGAAGAACTCTGAAAGTAGAACTGGGAGAGAAAGCAGCATTTGGCATATAGATAAATAAAATAATTAATTATTAATAAAAATTATAGCAGAAGTCATTAGATGTAAAACAAACAAACAAACAAATAAATAAAAATAAACTACCAACAACAAAAAATACACAAGAAAACAATAGAAATATAAAGTAATCTCAAAGCAGAAATGTTTATTTTTGCCTGCAATAATTTCTGTTTTAAAATTCGCTTTACATCACAATCACAGCTCCCCACTCCCACTCTTACATATCCTTCCTCCCCACATTACCTTCTCCTCTTTTCCTCATAGAAGGGAATTACCCTTGGGCACCTCCCCACTCCATGGAAGATCTAGTCCCAGCAGTAGTCTCTCACTGAGGCCCAACCAGGCAGTCCAAGGCATTATTTTAAGGACTATCATAGTTTAGATCTTTGATAACTCCATAAATATAATTATGAACCTGCCGTTTTAAAAGGACATTGAGGGAAAGAAGCTTGAAAGGAAACTATTTTATATATTTATTAATAGTGTATATTTTCTATTTTCTTAAATTAAAAGAGATAACTAACATTCTGTGAAGAAAGGTGTAGGGAATCTGTACGAAAACTGCATTTACTGTAAGTTACAACAATTCTTCTGTGGTAGATTTGGATAAGACACTTATGATAATTTAAATACCTTACTTAAAAAGACAAAAATGTGAATGGTAGTTCACTTTTTCTGTCTCTATCTCTCTCTGTCTCTGTCTCTATCTCTGTGTGTGCCAGTGCAGCATGTACGCGTGCGCATGTACACGTGTGTGTGTGTGTGTGTGTGTGTGTGTGTGTGTGTGTGTGTGTGTGTGTGTGTGAAGAAAGGGAATACTATGTGCTGACTCAAGATATCTGCTTCAGATTGATTAATTGACTTGCAAAGGACAAAACTTTTATATTTGTTCTGCTCAGACATTGCACTGTATTTTTTTCATGCAATATAAAGGAAGAATTCTTTTATTTATTTATTTATTTATATTCCAGATTTTATTCCCCCATCTACCCTCTGACTGTTCCACATCCCATACTTCCTCCCCACCCTCTGTCTTCACTTGGATGCCCACACCCCCACCCCACCTGACTGCTAAACTCCCTGGGGCCTCCAGTCTCTTGAGGGTTAGGTTCATCATCTCTGAATGAACACAAACCTGGATTTCCTCCACTGTATGTGTGCTGGAGGCCTATCAGCTGGTTATGCTGCCTGATTGGTGGACCACTGTCTGAGAGATCTCAGGTATCCAGGTTAATTGCTGCTGCCTGTCCTCTTAGAGGGTAACCCTCCTCCTCAGCTTCTTTCAGCTTTTCCCTAATTTAACCACAAGGGTCAGCAGCTTCTATCCATTGGTTGGGTGCAAATATCTGCATTGGACTCTTTCAGCTGCTTGTTGGGTCTTCTGGAGTGTGGTCATGCTAGGTTCCTTTTTGTGAGCACTCCATAGTCTCAGTAATAGTGTCAGGCTTAGAGACCTTGAGCTGGATCCCCCTTTGGGTCTGTAGCTGGACCTTCTTTTCCTCAGGCTCCTCTCCATTTCCATTCCTGGAGTTCTTTCAGACAGGAACAATTATAGGTGAGAGTTTTGACTGTGGGATGGATGTTCCTCAGAAAATTGGAAATAGATCACCTGAAGACCCAGCAATACCACTCTTGGGAATATATCCTAAAGATGCCCTATCATGCCTTAGGGGCACGTGTTCTGCCATGTTCATAGCTGCCTTATTTGTGATAGCCAGAAACTGGATAGAGCCCAGATGTCCCTCAATAGAAGAATGAATACAGAAAATGTGGTTCATTTACACATTGGAATACTACTCAGCTATTAAGAATGAGGACATCCTGAGTTTTGCAGGCAAATGGATGGAACTAGAAAATATCATCCTGAGCGAGGTAACTCAGACCCAAAAGGACATGCGTGTTATTTAGTCACTAGTAAGTGGATATTGGCCAAAAAATTGTACAGAATACTCAAGATACAGTCTACAGACCTCAAAAAAGTCAACAAAGTGAAGGGCTCAAGTGAGGACCCCTCATTCTCACTTGGGTGGAAGAAGAAAGCAATCACAAGTGGGGAGGGAGGGAGGAAAAGAGGGAGGGAGGGAGGACCTCCTTTTTCCCTTACCCCCTCCTCTCTCCCACCTAGGTCTTTCCCTCCTTCTCTGATTCTCATGCTTATTTTGCACTCCTTTGTAAGTTGGATTTAAGCATCCTCAATTGGGACTTCCTTCCTCCTTAACTTTTTCTGTGAGGTGTATAATGGGTATTGTGTACATTTTGCCTAATGTCCACTTATCAGTGAGTACATATCATGCATGTGTTACCTCAGGGCTGGGTTACCTCAGGATGATAATTTCAAGTTCCACTCATTTGCCAGCAAATTTCATGATGTCTTTTGTTTTAAATAGTTGAACAATATTTCATTGTGTAAATGAATCACAATTTCTGAATCCAATCTTCAGTTGAGGGATATCTTGGTTGCTTCCAATTTCTGACTACTGTGAATAAGGCTGTTATGAACATAGTTGAGCACCTCTCCTTGAAGTATGGTGAAGCATCTTTTGAGTATGTGCCCAGGAGTGATATAGCTCAGTCTTGAGGTAAAACTAATTCCAATTTTCTGAGTAACCTTTCGATTGATTCCCAGAGTGGCTGTAACAGTTTGCAATCCTACCAGCAAAGCTAGGGTGTTGGTGTTTCTCCAGATAGTTGCTAGCATGTGCTGTTGCTTGAGATTTTTATCTTAACCATTGTGATTGTTATATGGCAAAACCTCAGGTTCATTTTCATTTTCATTTTCCTGATAACTAAGGATGTTGAACATTTCTTTAAGTGCTTCTGTTGAGAATTCTGTTTAATCCTTTACCCTATTTTTAATTGGATTTTTTATTTTTGTAGTCTATCTTTTTGAGTTCTTTATATAAGTTGGATATTAGCTCTCTGTTGGATGTAAGATTGGTGAAGATCTTTCCCCAATCTGTGGTTGCTTTGTTGTCCTATTGTCAGTATACCTTGCCCTACAGAAACTTTTCAGTTTCATGAGGTCCCATTTATCAATTGTTGGTCTTAGAGCCTGGGCCATTGGTGTTCTGTTCAGGAAATTTCCCCTTCCACCAAGGCATCTGGGTCAGTCTTCCATTTTCTCTTCTACTTGATTCAGTGTATCTGATTTTATTTTGAGGTTCTTGACATAGACATAATAAAAGCAATGTATAGCAAACCAATAGCTAACATCAAATTAAATGGAGAGAAACTTGAATCAATTTCACTAAAATAAGGGACAAGGCTTCCTACTCTCTTCCTATCTATTAAATATAGAACTTGAAGTTCTAGCTATAGCAATTAGTCAGCAAAATACCATTGTGATACAAATTAACAAAGAAGATGTCAAGGTGTCATTATTTTCAGATGGTATGATAGTATACATAAGGGACCCCAACATTTCTACAAGAGAACTTTTACATCTGATAAACAACTTAAGCAAAGTGGCAGGATTTAAAGCTAACTCAAACAAATTAATAGCCTTCCTTTATACAAATGATAAATGGGCTGTGAAAGAAAGTAGGGAAACAACACCCTTTACAATAGTCACAAATAATATAAAATCTCTTGATGTAAATCTAAACAAACAAGTGAAAGATCTGTATGAAAAGACCTTAAGGTCCCTGAAGAAAGAAACTGCAGAAGACTTCAGAAGATGGAAAAATCTCCCATGCCCATGGATTGGTATGATTAACATACAGAAAATGGCCATTTTACCAAAAGTAATCTACATGTTCAATGTAGTTCCCATCAAAATTTTAACACAATTCTTCATAGACATAAAAAAAAGCAGTTCTAAACTTCATAAGACAAAACAAAAAAACCAGAATAGCCAAAGCAATTTTGAACAATAAATGAACTTCAGGAGAAATTACCATCCCTGACCTCAAGCTGTACTACAGATCAATAGTGATAAAAACTGCATGGTATTGGTACAAAGACAGAGAGGTTGATCAATGAAACAGAATTGAAGACCCAGAAATAAACCACTTGATCTTTGACAAAGAAGCCAAAACCATACATAGAACAAAAGAAAGCAATTTCAACAAATGGTTCTTGTCTAACTGGTGCTTTGTATGTAGAAGAATGCAAATTGATCTATATTTATCTCCTTGCACAAGACACAAGTCTGCTGTAATTTTCATCAGAGTAAATTACCTTTCTATCCGTAATTTCCCAAGAAAGAATATTATGCTTAGTAGTCATATGACTAATAATACTCATTACAAATCTTTATGCATTTTATGGTAGCCCTTTACTGGTATTAGTCTCTTATTCCACTCTGCTTTTACTGCTTCTCACACAATATCATGAATTGTGTTTTTCTTTGCCTTTAGTAAATATACTTGAAATTTTCTCCTGACATATTAGGCTTAACGCTTACTCAGAAGTATTTTCTTTAATTTTCTTGTATTTAGAGATTTTACCATATATCTGTTATTGATTTGGACTTTAAATACCATGTGATCTAAGAATACATTTTGAATAATTTATGTTCTTTTTCATTTTGGATGCTTTGTGGTACAGAATTTGTGAGTGTTCCATGATGAATCAAGAAGAGGGAGTATTCTGATTCTTTTTAAAATTAGTTCATTAGTGTAAATTATAATAAGTCGATTGATGATATTTTTCAAGTTCTCTATATGATTACCATTCCATTAATTGTTTTCTTAGTGAAAGGTATGTTAATATCTACTACTACATTATGAGTTTCTCTTTTTTACCTCTAAGTTCTAGCTGTTATTTTGAGGGTTATGCTGTTTGGTATATAATTATTGACAATTCCATCTTCCCAAAAAGTGAAACTTGTATAATTATTAAATGTCTTATTTTATATTTAATCATTTTTCTTGTTTTAAAGATTGTGGAAAATTTTTGTATAGCTGTCATAGAGATATACCATACACTAAATGACTCAATTTGTTTTCTTGCAATTATGGAATCTAGAATCCTCAGATCAAATTGTCAATAGTGTTGATTTCTTTTGAGGGCTCTTTTTTTAGTTTATGTATGTAATAATTTCTTATCTATTTTCTGATTTAACTTATCTCTTTGTCACTTGCTTTTCCTATGAAGAAATTAGTATTTCTACTGGCAAAATGTTCATTCTGTTTTTATTTCACCTTGATTTATGAATGATACTACTTTTGCTGAATATAGAATTCTGGAAGATCATCTTTTACTTTCAAACATATAAATATATCATTTACCCTCCAAAGGTTTCTGACAATCTTCAATTTCTATCAGTGTTGGGTTGTGGGACCCTTGTCCTGTTTGCCACTGGGCAGGGCCACTTGGGGAAGCAGAACACAAGGGGTTTGACTGCATTTATCCCGTGTTGCAGTCTGGGTGGGTGTTAGGCTATAGGGAAGCACTAAGGCACTGCTCAGGGTTTGGAAAAGTGTAGTCTGAGACTTGAGAAAACCTGAGCTGGTTCTTGGGTACCTGGGCCTGTGATGAGGCCAGAGCCATGAGGCTCTCAGACCCTTGGACACCCTGGTACTCCTGGGTGTTGCAGAAGTTGGGGCCTGCAGGATGCATCCAGCCCAGGGCTTTCGGCAGGGTGTTGAGAGGAAGAAAGGTGTGGCTTGTCCCTGCAGGGTCAATCCTTGGCTTTGTGGCATTTGTGATTGGAAGTACAGAGAGGCCTTCTATGGGAGACTGACTGTGGTTCCTTAGGAGAAGGACTTTTCATGACTCACCATGGTAGATTTAAATGAAAAGAGACAGTCTGTGGTTCCAAAACCTTTATTGTCATGGTGGAAAGCAGAGGTGTAAAACCATACCCCACTTCTCAGAGTGGGCCTGAGAATAAATATCTTTTGCAGGGAGGAATGTCTGGGAAGAAAAGATTATTGGCTATGTTCTCTGGGCCTCTAAGTACCTCATTAGCACGGAGAACTCTGTTTTAAGCCTACTTTACCACAGGCCACATCTCCTTTATGTGAAAAGCATGACATGTGTTCCAAGTCAGGAGTCTGGCAGGGAGCTAGGAGTCACCTAAATCTCAGGTGTGTGCTCACCGAGTTTCCAGGTCTCAACCTGTTCTACCTTACCAAACTTCCTGGCATTTTTTTTACATGCCAAATATATCAGGTCTCTTGAAGTTCTCTTATAAAAGATAAGTACTTTTCTTTACTGCTTTAAAATATACCTATGTTTATCCTTACAGAGATTGACAATTAAGAGTCCATTTGGGGTTGTTCTTAAATAATGTTTCATGGAATTCAGGACTATATAGATTTTATTTGTTTTATCAATCAAATTGGGAAATTTCTATCATTGTTTCTTCCATTGTTTCTTCTACCCCTTTCTCTTTATCGTGTGTGTGTGTGTGTGTGTGTGTGTGTG
>NC_034613.1:57225209-57237058 GCF_900095145.1 Mus pahari
GAGAGAGAGAGAGAGAGAGAGAGAGAGAGAGAGAGAGAGAGAGAGAGATATCGATCTATGCACACACAGATATATCCTTACTTGTACTCTGGACTGGTCTTTCAATTTTGTTCATAATCTATGATGTGTGTGCGTGTGTGTATGTGTTTGTGTGTGTGTGCTTGATAGTGTCAGTGACACTATTTTCAGGTTCACTGATTCTTTTTCTGCTATCTAATCCTATTGCTGTATATTCTTGATTAAGCTCTCTTACTAGTTATTTTGTTTTCAATTCTAGAATTCTTATTTAGTTATTAATGTAGTTTGTCTATAAATAAGACAGTCATCATACCATTCTTAATTGTTTTGACATGCTTTCCCTTAGTTCTTCAAATGTGAAGCAGCTTCTTTGAAATTTTTGTTTGCTAATCCAAACATTTGGATATGTTTAAAAGAGTTTCTATACACTGCAATTTTTCTTAAGGGTCATATTTTTCTGTCTGGATACATCTTACAGCATTTTACTAAAAACAATATAGCTTGGAAGGCCTGGGAGAGTATATTCCATGCTATTTTGGATATTGTTCCTGTGTCTGAGTCCTCCCAGGTAAAGGCAAGGCTCTTATGTGAGTCAGGGTATAGAATAGTGAAAAGAATATCTTTCAGACCAGTGAAGTGAAAAGTAGAGAAGAGTCTAAAACAGCTAAGTGTAAGAGGTTAGACACTAGTGGGTAGACAGGCAGAACTGCTGTGTTAATATTCCTGAGGTCCTGTATGAGACAATACAAACTGTCAGGTTTTAGAACACACAAGATAGAGATGTTATAGGGCAAGTGAGTAGGCTTGAGAATATCACTGCTGAGAAGTCATTCTGTGATAGGTTTAAGACCTTGTCCAGGTTTTGAGGAGATATGATATTTAGGCTGACAAGGATAGGATTCAGACTCCCAGAATAAGATCCTAATATGGAGGTAAGGGGGGACTACTGAAGGGTATCCCGTACCTTAGGATAAACAAGAATGTATGGGAGGGGAGGAGATGATGCTTTCAATTTTGTTGGTTGGAGAAAGGATCTCTGAACCAAGAAACAGGACGAAAGTCCCTAAAGTGGTAGTTAGATGAAAAGAGGATAAGTGTAGCTGTCATTATATCTTTGTACAGTGGTGATGGGGGGAAGCTAGGCATCCGGAAGCAATGAGTAATTGAGAGGCTCCTAAGAGAGCAGAGAAGTATGTGAGGAGTCCAAGGTCCAGGCTAAGTATTCTTTTTAGTTGGTGGTTCAGAGTCTAAGAACCCTAAGGGCCAAGTTAGTTGATTCTTTGGTCTTCCTGTGAAGTCCCTATCCCCTTAGAAGTTACAATCTGAAGGAAATGTTTTTTTTGACCAGTGGCTAGCATTGCAACATTTAAATCAGGCCCAGGGTGGAGGGAACCAGTGCTTGTCTTCTTTGGAGGTGAAGGCCACAGGAACACTGCCAGAAGCTGGTATTTCTGCCTATCAGAGGAGGTCTTTCAGCCTTTTCCTGCTCCTCCCTTCCATTAAACATTTTAAAATCCCTTATTCAACAAATCTCTCTAGGGGTCTGAGGGCCTTTGTCTAACCCTTTTAGATTCTTTCCAGTGTCAGAGGCTGAAAATGAAAGAGTATTGAGGGCAAGCTTGCCCTTTTGATAGTTTGGGTCTACTTTAGTAACACAAAGAGCCTTAACTAGCTGGCCAAGAAACTTAGCAGGGTTTTTATCCGGCCATTGTGAAACTCTCAGTTTGTTAAAATTGACAACTTTAATAGGAGGCGTTTTGGAGCCCTGTCAGGAGGCAGATAATCATCTTGTCCCAGGCCAACCTGCCAGGGGACTGATTCAATGTATATGTATTTAGCTGACAGTTTCAGTGAGGTTCAGTCAGAGGGACAGTGTGGTGGTTTGAATGAAAATGGCTCCCATAGGCTCATAGGAAATGACATTATTGGAGGTGTGGATTTGTTGGAGTAGGTGTGGCCTTGTTAGAGGAAGTGTGTCACTGGGAGTGGGTTTTGAGATTTCAGAACCTCAAGCAAGGCCTAGTAACTTACATTCTCTTCCTTATGCCTGCAAATACAGATGTAGAACTCACAGCTAACTCTCCAGCAAAATGCCTGCCTGCATGAACTAAACCTCTGAAGTGGAAGGTAGCCCCTATGTAATGTTTTCCTTTATAAGAGCTTCTATGGTCACGGAGTCTCTTCACAGCAATACAACTAAAACAGACAGCAACTTCCTCTATGTTCTCATGATCATTGTGTTGGATATCATCTGAGTGAGTCTGAGAAGCTGTTTAAACTCCCTTTTCCTCTGGGGTAAGGGTAAAGAGGGAAGGGCAGAGATTATGCCAGGTAAGATTGTATGACTTGCTAAGTTATCTACAGTCCAAAGAAATTAGTGGATTTGTTTGAGAAAAATCCCAGATATTTTTGTGGTAAAGAAAGACAAGACAAAGAGGAGAACATATATGTAGAGGGGCCCAACAGTTCATCAAGGACCTAGATTCCATCAGTGTGAGACCTGGTGGAATGAGGGGGGTGATGGCACTTGGGGAGGTGGAGATGGCTGTGGGCAGTAGGTGAGGGAGGTGGGGTAGAAGCATAGCAGGTGACAGAGACCACTGTGCCTGTGGAGGTTCAGATGGGGAGACAGTACAAAGGAAGTTGTGAAGAAGGAGGAAGAGGAGGCTGAAGAGATTTATGTTGGTGGTACTGGAAGGCTTGATTATCTCACTGGAGAGGCCAGGTCCTCTCTTTCTAAATCAAAGGCAGAAGGACCCATGGGCTCCTGACTGCAATTAGCCTGGTAAGGAGTTTATTTATTTTTTAATTCAACAAATTATTTTTTCATTATTAATTATTTTATTTATTTATATTCCAGATGTTGCCCCTCCCATTCACCCTCTCAGAAACCTTCATCTTATTCCCCCTCTCCTTTGCCTGTGAGAGGGTGCCACTCCCAGCATCTTGTTCCCCAATAAATCAAGTCTCTACAGGATTAGGTGTATCCTCTTCAATTGAGGCTAGAAAAGTCATCCTTCTGTCACATATATCCTGGGGGCCGCAGGTCAGCCCATGTATGCTCGTTGGTTGGTGGCTTAGTCTCTAGGAGCTCCCAGGAGTTCAGGTTAGTTGACACTGTTGTTCATCCTATGGGATTGCCATCCCCTTCAGCTCCTTCAATCCTTCCCCTAACTCTTTCATAGGAAGACCTCAGTCCAATGCTTGGCTGTAAGTATCTGCATGTCTCAGTCAGCTGCCAGTAGAGTTTCTCAGAGGACAGTCATGCTGAGCTCCTATAGGTAAGTATAACATAGCATCAGTAATAGTGTCAGGTTTGGTGACACCCCCCTCCACGAGATGGTTCCCAAGTTGGACATGTCACTTGACAACCTTTTCTTCAGTCTCTGCTCCACTTTTATCCCTACATTTCTTTTAGACAGGATCAATACTGGGTCAGAAATTTCAAATGTGGGTTATAACCCCGTGGCTCCACTGGGGGTCCTGTCTATCTACTGGAGGTGGTCTCTTCAGGTTCCCTTTCCCCACTGTTAGGTATTTTGACTTTGGTCACCTGCATTGTATCCTGGGAGCCTCTCACATCCCAGGTCTCTGAAACTTTCTAAAGGTTCTCCCTACCCCCACCTCCTGCAGCTGCATATTCCCATTCATACTCCTGGCCCTCTGGGCTTCTCTCCTGTTTCTCCCATACCTGATCCTGCCCCCATTTTCCCTCTCCTTCCCCTTTCCCACAAGGTCCCACCCTCCCTCTGATTCCTGTGATTAAGTTGTTCCTCCTTTTAAGTGGAATCGAAGCATCTTCACTTCTTGGTCCTTTCTTCCTGTTTAACTTCTTAGGGTCTGTGACTATGTCATTGATATTCTGTACTTTTTTGACTAATATCCACTTATCAGTGAGTTCATACTATGCATGTCCTTTTGGGTTTGGATTACCTGACTCAGGATGATATTTTTTAGTTCTATGATATTTTTTAGTTCTATTAATTTGCCTCCAAACTTATGACATCCATGTTTTTAATAGCTGAATAGTATTCCATTATGTAAATGAACCATATTTTCTGTATACGTTCTTCAGTTGAGGGGAATCTGGGTTGCTGAGTGTTTCCTTATCATCTTAGTTTCTTTTATGAAACTATTTTTAAAAGTCCCCATCTGCACAATGTATCACAGACTTTCCTTCTTATTCTGTTAAAGTTTAGACCTTAGACAAATCTTCTGTCCCTTTTACCATCTCTGTCTCATCCTCTCATTAATATGACTTATTTGCTAAACCAGAGGCTAATACAGAGGATGCTAGCTTTATCTCCGTTACTTACTGCAATTTCTCCTTTATATAAACAAGTTCCTTCTTGGCCATCATCTCAGCCTCAGGTGTATTTTGACTCTTGTGTGCTAATCTCAAAGTCTGAAATTTTTCCTCTAAATCTTGACTATTTTCAAGATATCACTGTATTCACATTGTGGACCCCATTTATCAAGCAAATGAGTATGTTACCTTATACCACAGAAATGAAGCCTGCCACTCTTGGATTCCTCCCACGGACATATATAACTATGATGGCATAGCCTTAGTTATACATCTCACTACCTTAGTTATACATACTACAGCAAGAAATATGCAACTGCTATAATTGCACAAAGGCACATTAATACATGCCATATAGGGTAGGACAACTGTATCTACAGATGTTTGCCTTTTAGGCTGTGAATTCTCATTTGCATGCTTTGCTACATGTAGGTAGGACCATGTACTCATTCCTCCACAGCTCATCTTTGGTTCTGTCTTCTGTCAATTATGTATAGTAAGACTTTCCCTGTGGAGATGCCTCACACATGTATACTCACCCCAAATAGGGAGCCCACGGCAGACCAAAGCAAGTATACTACCAAAATCCAACGTGGTAAACCATAACTCTTATTAGGATAGTTTACAGGAACATGGCAAGAGGTTACATACAGGAGCAGAAATATTCCAAAACAGCTATATCACCAAAGCCCACTATGGCATGGGTGACAGACTTTAAAACCTCAGAACTGGAAACACATTGCCCAGCCTTTAGGACGATCATGATGTTGGAAAGGATCCTTTTCCTGTGACTCAGAGGTCTGAACATTTTTCAGGCAGCTTAGCTGGTTTTTCCTCCTTCCAATCATTCTGCCATGGCCCTGACCCCCTTCCCCCAGGTGGTCCTTGGGAGTAGGTAGCAAGAAGGCACAGAATTAACGACATAGATTCCAGGAGCCAGATGAGAAGGAAAAACAGACTCCTTTATTGTTATAGTGGAGAATGCCTTTATACTCCCCCTCCCTTGTCCCCTCAGTCCATAACTGCTTGTCTCACACAGCATGCACCAGCTGATTGGCTGCCAGGTAACAAACTCTGTCTTTGTCTGTCTCTAGGTGTCAGACAGATTCAGGAATGAGTAAATGTGGAAGAGCCTGCTGCACAGCAGGTAGTCAGCTGACTCACTCCTTCTACATTTCCACCCTTTAGAAGTTGGCAGCTCCATGGGAGAGAGAGTTCAGTGCTCTGACCTTGTTGACCCCACCTAGAGGAAAACCATCACATGGATCCTGGCCTGTCTTAGGTTGCCCTGGCTACTGGGGCTATTGGGGTCTTACCCATCAGTGACTACCAGTTCTGCAAGGTCAGCCTCCCTGGAGAGCATGCCCACGTGAGGTAGGTTGGCCTATTGGGAGGCCTTTATTATCTCTAAGAACCATTCCTACATAACATTGAGAGGAGGATCATGTTCAGGGC
This sequence comes from Mus pahari, assembly GCF_900095145.1. NCBI lineage: Eukaryota > Metazoa > Chordata > Mammalia > Rodentia > Muridae > Mus > Mus pahari. The sequence continues at coordinate 57,230,989 of NC_034613.1, forward strand.
ATTTCTGGGCCATCAGCCCTTGGCTCTTAGTCTTATTTATGGAGCACTGGCATGACATATTCTGCATATGACACTGAAAGTGTTCGCACTGAATTGAAAGTTCAACTGTGGCAGGAAGTCTACTTGTAGGAGGACAGTGGAGGGCAATGGGGTGGTAAATACCCCTCTGATGCAGAGAGGATGCAGGGTTGGCATAGTGGAAAAGCATCTCTATCCTTACCATCTTCCCTGAAGTTTTATTGCCATGGAAGTCCTCTATCATAAAGTTCCTAAGTTGGATACTAGGGGACCCCTTGGTTTCTTTCACAAAGCAGATGTTCCTAGCGGCATACCAAGTGCTGGTAATCTTCAGAGTTGCATCTATAGGATCCATGAATGGGAGTCACAGTGTGGTGTAAGTTGTAAAAAGTGCGGGTTATTGGGAAGGGGAGAACCTGAGTTGATAGGCAATAATAGGCAAAGGCACAAAGGCCCAAAACTACTCACACATACCAGAGAGAGTAGAATGAAGAGTCAGACTTCCCTGCTATCCATGGGCCCCCCTCAAGGTCCTCCAGTGGCAGGTCTCATGTACCTCATCAGCACCCATTAGGTATTGTGGATCCCTGGGGAAGTACACAAGCATAACCTCACCCTCAAGTCAGAAGAGGGGTGGATGACTGCCATTGTGAGGTAAGGGGATCTCTCCACCTAACCATGAGGAAGAGGGTGCTACAGGACTGAGAGACCCAGTGTTTATAAGCAGGGCTAAGGCCCTTGTCATCAAAAAATTTTAGGGGGTGTGGGTGTTGGTGGGCGTAATATCTGAGTTAACCTCATACTTCCTGGCAAGGAAAAACACTCTCATCCACAAATGAGCTTCTCTGGTGAGATCCAAGGTGCCAGAACTGCAGCCTCATTCCAGAATCCCTAAACAGTTTAGTCTTTAGGCCTCAGATAACTAAGAAAGTTTTTAAGGCCCAGATTTGGTGTTCCTTAACATGAGAAGGTAGATTCCCCATACTTCTGCCAGCAGAACAAGGTGAATTCCCACAGACAAGTAAGACTATCATGGACAAGGACAATGTGTTGTACCCGAATGTGTTGTACTTTCTTCTGTTCATTAGGCTGCAGCAGTATACCCACAGGTGACTCCAGATGGAAAAGGCCATGGGGGCCAAATCCTGGTTCCATCTCCTGGAGTGTCAGTCCTTATGTGGTGACTTCAGGAGAACTGAATGTAAAAGCATGTAGCCTATACAAATGACAGACACAGACAAATAAAGAATAACAAAAGACCCTCTCACTCACCTACCAGAGGTGTATAACAGAACAAAAAGGGGCCAACTCACAGAGGAGCAACAAAAAGGGGGTCCTAAGACCACATTGCGAAGCAGTAAGGACTTCCATGGGGCCACAATTGGCAAGAACAAAGGGAAGGTTGAATCAAGGGCAGTGGGCACAAAGGTGGTAGCACTGAGCGAAAACTAGAACCCAGAAAGCAATTGGGCAAAAAAGAGCACTTGAATCCAACCAGGGTCCATAGGGGTTCCTGTTGTTCCTGCTCTGTCAGGTACCAGGTGTTGCTCTAGCCCTTGGCCCCTGAGATGGTCCTTGGGGGTAAGAAGGTGCAGAATTAGCATTACAGATTCTAGGAGCCAGATGAGAAGCAGAAACAGAGTTATTATAGAGGAGACTGCCTTTATACCCTCCTTCCACATCCCCTTAGCCTATAACTCCTTGTCCTGCACAGCTGGCACCAGGCTCTCAAGCTCTGTCTTTGTTCATCTATGGGTGTCCGGCAGATTTATCCTTAGTAAAAGCGGAAATGTCTATGCACAAGAATAGGCCATTGCAGGCCACTAGTCAGAACTTGCTGACTCACTCCTACACAGTCATTCAGCCGGGCTGGTCTTGGAGGAGGAGTCTTTGCAGCTTGAATTACCTGAAAATGACCCTCAGCAGTTTTTTCTGTTTATGCAGTCTCGAGGAGGTGGGGACACAAAATGAATCTAGTTAGTTTCAGGGACTTCCTGAAGAGCTTTTGAATTGTTTGCCTTTTATCTTAAAGTGGTGGAATGTTTCAATCTCAGGGGATATATACACACAACCATTAATTGTGAACATAGTAAAGGCGAAACATTCAGTCTTAGAACAAAAAGAAAATGAGAATATTCTGATAACATTTTATTATTAGATTCTTTAGCTTTTAGATACCTTAACTGTAAAGTTCCATTTTAAAAATCATGACACAGTCACTTAAGGTGACACTACTAGACACTACTAGACCCATCAGTTGTAATTATTCTGACTTACACTGAATCCTCTTTATTAACACACCTTTTGCATTGGGTATTTTTGTCCTACCTTCTGGGTAAGAGAACTCATTTCCCTAAGTAGCAATCCTGGGATGCCCATTCAAAATCTTGGTCAGTTCACTGTTTCACAAGTAACAATGACTTACCTTCCTCACAGGAGCCTAACAATGCTTTGTAATGTAGCTCTCTGTGCTTTTGGCACCTAGAGTTCAGCAAGTAGCAAGTCGGAAATGAACCCAGACAGCTTGGCTGCTCCTGCCATGCCAGGTGGGACCGAGTACTTTTAAAGGAGAATCTTAGTTCATCTCTACTCAGCTCACTCAGTTCAGCCTAGGGAGTAAGCCTGGTGAAGAAAGAAGAGGCAACCTGATACCCGATTCACTTAAAACAGTGACTTTTTGCTCCATAGAAAAGTGTGGTACTCTTTTTCTATATGAGTTGAAATAACTTTATTTGCTCAAAGTACAGAGCAACTTACTACTCCTACCTCTATTATTCACCAACCAGCATGAAACAAAAGGTGGATTAAAGAAGATACCACATGTGCTTTTAACTGAAAATCTACTACAGAATAAAAGCCAGTGTAAAAACTTTAAAAGCTGAATACTAATCTGGTAGGATTTTTTCGAAACACAGAATAAACTTATAATGTTTAAATAATTAAATAACCAACCCAACAGTGCTTATATACAAAATATAGAATAAGTCTAAAAAGGACTATAATAAAATCATGTTTCAAGACTCTTTTCCAGGCTACCTAATATGTTTGAAGAGTAATTTGAAAGAAACATGTGTTCTTTTAGCAACTATTAAGATAGGTACCAAATAGTTTCATGCTCTAGCAATATAGAAAGGAAAAAAACAGACTGAAAGTATGTTTACAAAACTAATATTTTATTGAAAGATACATTAAACACTTATTTACAAATATGGGTTTTTATTTGCAAGTACTTATTTTTAAATTTATTTATTTATTTATTTATTTATTTATTTATTTACATCCCAAATGCTACTCCCTCCTGGTCCCCCCCTCACAGAGTTCCTCCTCCATGCCCCCTCCCCTTCGCATCTGAGAGGGTGGCCCACACCCCGGTTCAATCTCTGCAGGATTAAGCACATTCTTCCCACTGAGGCTGAACAAGGCAGCCCTCTGCTACTTATGTACCTGGGTCCTCCTACAAGTCCCTGCAGTTTGGTTGGTGGCTTAGTCTCTGGGAGCTTCCAGGTTAGTTGGTCTGGTTAGAAGTTGGACCAACTTCTGAGTTATTTGGTCTTCCTGTTACCATCACCTTCAAGGTTTTCAACCCTTCCACTAACAGGGGTCCAGACCTCTGTCCAATGTTTGTCTGTGGGTATTTGCATCTGTCTCAGCCAGCTGCTGGGTAGAGCCTCTCAGAGGGCAGCCATGCTAGGCTCCTGTCTGCAAGCACAACATAGCATCACTAATAGTGTCAGGGATTGGTGCCTGCCCATAGGATGACTCTCAAGTTGGGGACAGTTATTTGTTAGCCATTCCCTCAGTCTTTGCTTCATTTTTGTCCCTTCATCTCTTTTAGGCAGGAACAATTTTTACTTGAAAGTTATGAATGTGTATTAGTGTCCCCATCCCTCCATAGGGGGACCTGTCTGGCTACTGGAAGTGGCCTCTTCAAGTTCCATATACCCACTGTGGAGCATTTCAGCTAAGGTCACCCACATTGATTCCTAGGAGCTTCCCCCATGCCAAGTCCCTGAGACTTTCTAACCCCCAACCCCCATCCCTGGCAGCTGCATTCTCCTGGTACTCTGGGCCTCTCCTTTCTCTCCCCACATCTGATCCTGCCCCGCTATTCCTCTTTCCCTCCTTTCCTATCTAAGTCCTTCCTTCTGTCAGCCTCCCTTGAAAATTTGGTTCCACCTTTTAATCCAAGCATCCTCATTTGGGCCTTTCTTCTTGTTTAGCTTATTGAGTCTGCAGAGTATGTCATGGGTATTCTGTACATTATGACTAATATGAATTTATTAGTGAGTATATACCGTGCATGTCCTTTTGGGTCTGAGTTACCTCATTCAGGATGATATTTTCTAGTTCTATTCATTTGCCTCCAAAATCCATGATGCCCGTGTTTTTAATAGCTGAGTTGTATTCCATTATATAAATAAACCAAAACTACTCTATCCATTCTTTGGCTGATGGACATCTAGGCTGCTTTCTGACTATTAAGAATAAAGCTGTTATAACCATAGTAGAGCATGTGCCTTTGTGGTACAGTGGAACATTTTTTAGGTGTATGCTTAGGAGTGGTTTTATTTAAAATTAGAGTACAAATAAGTAGTGAGTGCTATGTGATTTTAACAGGTGCAAGTTATTTATCCTATTACAAATACTTTTAATACTGTATATTAGAAATGTTGATTATAATGCTATTAAAAGACAAATTACTGATTTTCCAATGTCCAGTTTAATCATTTTGTTTTACTTAGTACATCATCTTTTAAAATGTTTTAAATTATTAGAAAATGTTATGCATTCATACAACGTATTTTAGTATCTATCAACTACTACCTCTGTCCAAATCCATCCTGACTCCTTCCCAAATTCATGTCCTCTTTGTATTGTTATTAATATCCTATGAGTCCAATTAATGCTGCCCATACATACATGGATATGGGACTATCCATTGGCACATGGCTATCATACTTGCAGGTATGCCTTGGAAGTGCAGTGACTTTCCCTCTCAGTGGCCATCAGCCATTATAGCTTCTCTACTGATGATAGGGTCCCATAGGTCCCTTCTACATCCATACTGTAATTTTTTGACTGGGATAATCTTATTGTATATGGAATCATAGCTTCTGTGACCTGATGTATATAATAGCTCATGTTATGTGCAGAAGTCAAGATTTTCCATCAGGTAGCTTTTATAATGTTCCTTGTGTCTTATTTTGGAGGAGATTGATACAGATGGCCTATCTACAGCTGGGTATTCAAAGTCATTTGTATTTGGCTCTTTGATCACGTCTGAGTCTCTAACTTAACTAGTAGCCACATTGAAAAGAAGTTTTTCTGACTAAATTAGAGACTACACCACAAATCTATGCTATGGCTGTAAGCGTAAATATTAGGAAAGCAGTTTGACAGCATGCCCATTTTACAAAAAGTAACAGTGTGTGCCCCTTCTGGGGCCTCTAGTCTTATAAGTCATGGATTTTTTTTTTTTTTTTTAACCAGGATTACAGTACCAGAAATAAAATTTCTTTCTGTGGATCAGGCCTCAAATCTAACCAGAAAACCTTAAGTTACCCCATAAGAGTCATACCTCTTATGGTACACCTGTAGGCACATCATTTCTGGTAACTTGGTACCATACCATGCGGGATTCAGCACTGGTTAACACTATTGATAAATTGCCTCCCATAGAAGACATCATAATAGTTTCTGGCACTATGTAAGCTAAGCATCAGGGAGAAACTTCTTTTGAATGTTTTCTTCAAGATCAAATATATTTTATAATATTTTCTTCTTTTCCTTTTTTTTAACCAGCATTTTAAAAATATTATTTATTATTATTTTCTTTATTTACATTTCAAACGCTATCCCAAAAGTTCCCTATACCCCACCCCCGCCCCTGCTCCCCTACCCACCGACTCACACTACTTGGCCCTGGCCTTACCCTGTGCTGGGTCATATAAAGTTTGCAAGATCAAGGGGCCTCTCTTCCCAATGATGGCTGATTAGGCCATCTTCTGCTACATATGCAGCTAGAGACTCAAGCTCAGGGGGTACTGGTTAG
>NC_034613.1:57237393-57262183 GCF_900095145.1 Mus pahari
TTTTCCTGTGTTTTGCAAAATGTATCTTGGGTATTTTAAGTTTCTGGGCTAATATACGCTTATCAGTGAGTGCATATCTAGTTGATGTCTGATATCTCAATGATTTTACACCAAAGAATAAGAATGCATTAGTATCTTTATATGGTTCGAGGTATGGAAGAATACTCACATTTCTCACATAAAGCCCAATCTCCATTAACTTTTGTTTTGGAGACTATTATTTCCTAATTAGACTGTCTAAAACCCCATCCCTAGGGACACCACATAGGCATTACATGATGTACATTACTCCTCACAACAAAGGTCATTTATATTTGAATCCATACAAAAGATACCATCTTGTGAAAAGCATTGCAGAATTGTTCCTAACAAAGCACTTCTCAATCCTTATGGATTTTCTTCCTGTTTTCATGCAGCTATGTGTTTACAGACACACCCACATTTATACCAAAGAACTATGCACTATCCACTGCCCACTGCTACTGCCTTTCCATTTTCATTCTTTCAGTTCTGTGGTGAGGGTTTAACTTTCTGGTTTACTTAGAATAGAAGTTTTTACTTTTGTTCTTCCTCAAATGTAAGTAGACTTTTTTGAGTTATACTATTGTTTATTAGGTCGCTTTGGCTTTATCATTGAAAAGACATTTGTAATACTTCAAAGTTATTGTATAAGCAGAAATGACTAACTACTCACCCAAATGTTCTGTGATGTAAAAATTCCACACTGACTTTATTCTTTATACACTTCAACTCCAAAAGCACGGAGTAATACAGAAACCTGAAAACAGAGATATTTAGAACAGTGAAAAGGTGTCAGGATAAAAATGACAAATGTGCCAGGCAGTGGTGGCGCACACCTTTAATCCCAGCACTTGGGAGGCAGAGACAGGCAAACAAACAAACAACAAAACAAACAAACAACAAAAAAGATGACAAATGTTGTCTTCTCTAGCAGGCCTTTGAGTAAAGGAGCCCACATGAACCAACAAAATTAGACACAGTAAGGAATTCTCATTGCTGCTGATTTTACCCTGCTTTTGTTTAGGTTTTTCACATTTGATTTGGCAAGTAAAAGTTTTGCTATCAATTCATAACAAGTTTAACATATCCATTTCAAAATAATAATTGAAATGTCATAATTATTGAGATATTTATAATTGCAAGATAATTTGAATGATCTTTGATTTTTACTAGTTATAAAATTATAGGTACATTATGTACATTAGTTTTCTTGTCTGCATATATGTCTGTGTAAGGGTGTCAGATTTTTGGAGTTACAGACCATTATGAGCTGCCATCTGGGTGCTTGGAATTGAACCCAGGTCCTTTGGAAGAGCAGTCAGTGCTCTTAATAATTGAGCCATTTCTTTGGATGTTCTCAGCTAATCATTGGACTGAGCACAGGGTCCCCAATGGAGGAAATAGAGAAAGGACCCAAGGAGCTGATGGGGTCTGCAGGCTCATAGATAGAACAAGAATATGAACCAACCAGTAACCCCAGAGCTCCCAGGAAGCAAACCACCAACCAAAGAGTATACATGAAGGGACCAATGGCTCCGACCACATATGCAGTAGAGGATATCCTTGTGGGACATCAATGGGAGGAGAGTCCCTTGGTCCTGTGGTCCTGTGAAGGCTTGATGCCCCAGTATAGAGGAATGTCAGGACAGGGAAGCAGGAGTAGGTGCGATGGTGAACAGGGGAAGGGGGGATGGGATGGGGGGTTTTTGGAAGGAAAATTTAAATAAAGAAAATATCTAATAATTTTTTTAAAAAAAAATTAGGTATTAAGAAGAAAGTAAGATTGTTACTGTACACATAAAGCATAAAGTGATCCTCTTACTTAGATATCCATTTTATATATATATATATATATATATATATATATATATATATATTCTATCATGTATCCCAGGCTGGCCTCAAATTCTCTATATAATCTGGGTAAACCTTGAAATCCTGGTCCTTCTGCATTCAAATGTCAACTTCTAGAGTTGCAAGTATGGGTTAGCATTCCTGTAAGTCTTTCCATATCTATATTAATAGGCCCTATGAATTATAACTTCTAGTACCTCTCAGTATACAGATTACCAACCCCCAAAAGGTATTATTAGCTCCAAACTTTGTCTCTATAACTCCTTCCATGGGTATTTTGTTCCCCATTCTAAGAAAAAACAAAGTATCCACACTTTGGTCTTCCTTCTTGAGTTTCATGTGTTTTGCAAATTGTATCTTGGGTATTCTAAGTTGATGAGAGGACCCTGATATAGCTGTCTCTTGTGAGGCTATGGCAGTGCCTCGCAAATACAGAAGTGGATGCTCACAGTCATCTAATGGATGGAACACAGGGCCCCCAATGAAGGAGCTAGAGAAAGTACCCAAGGAGCTGAAGGGGTCTGCAACCCTATAGGAGGAACTGCAATATGAACTAACCAGTACTCCAAGAGCTCATGTCTCTAGCTGCATATGTAGCAGAAGATGGCCTAGTTGGCCATCATTGGGAAGAGAGGCCCTTGGACTTAAAATTATATGCCCCAGTACAGGGGAATGCCAGGGCCTGGAAGCAGTAGTAGATGGGATGGGGAGCAGGGTTGGGGGAGGGTATAGGGGACTTTTGGGATAGCATTTGAAATGTAAATGAAGAAAATATCAAATAAAAAATGTGGAAAGGAAAAAACTTAGTATTAACTTACGGCAGTTATTCTTGATGTTCTTTTTTAATTTCTTTTGATAAATAAGTAGAACTCTTAGCTGTGTCAATCCTGTGTTTCTGTCATCTATACAGGCAAATTTTTGCAAGCGTTACAAGGGCACTCATCTGCATACAAACATATATCTGAAACTTTAAGGTGTTAAATAGGAATAAATATGTGTTGAGTCATGCAGAGACATGTTTTTTATTGTTTTGTACCTTAGCACTCAAAAATCCTCAACTCCTGAGCAATGAAACAATAATGATGCACATAAAGCATCTCTGAAACGAAGAATATAATAATTTATAAGTACTATAATGGAGAAAAATGGAAATCCCATTTCCTACTCACAGTCTGGATTGAGGAAATCCCATTCAAGTTAACAAGAAAACTTTACAGAATAGAAAATCATGTACTCTAAAAATGTCCATATATTGTTCTAAGTTCTTTGGTTTCCTTGACCATTCCCTTGTTGCATGATGGTTATCAGTATAATCTAACATCTTCCATTCTGCGATGCACACAGCTATTTACTTGAAATTATCTCAATAATCTGAACTGGGAACAAATTAAAGGAAATGCATGGACCAGTATCAGAATGAGGAAAACTGTGGCTTAAAACATAGAGAACTAACTCTGATCATTCTTTTGAAGAGACATATTAGAAGTTTTAAATAGATATACTCTAGCTAAAAGCATTAAATTTGAAATAAAATGGAATATTAGAAGGGTTGTGATATAGTTGTACCAGCAAAGGGGCATCGACATATCTCAATTTTCCTAATACAGAAATGTAACAAAACAGTACAACCTGATGCCCGCATTTATCTCTGTCTCTGTCAGTATTTCCAGCTGTAATGATATGTTTTTTTAGCAGATAAACATAGATATGTTATCAAAAGCACACAAGAATACTGAAAGAAATCAGAATGATTTTTGTTCTTCAAGGGAAAAGTATAATTTGCTTACATAAGAAACAAATATTGTAAAAATATCATAGAGGCATAAATTTTTATACTTTTAAAATCATAAATGGTTTAACTATATAAAGATATATGACTGAAATGTGAAAGTGAACTATATATTTTGCCTTCCTTTGGTTAATTGTAATAACAACTTGGAAGGACAAACAGTACTTAGAAATAACCCAAGGCTGAATGTTCATTACTGATCTATGACTGAAACTTACTATCAATGTTACCACAAATGTTGTCCATGTTGCACATTACACTACACAGAAAGGCGCTGTTCACTTATTAATGTAGAAGAACAATGCCTTACTGAGTGAGGTACTGTACACAGCATCATTGAAAGTAGCCAACTCACAAAGCAATGAAAATATTTTTCACAAAGCAATGAAAAATAGATGACTCTATTTCCAGGGAACATTGCTGTCTATACTTTCTTGTATACAGCATTCTTCAAAGTGTCCTATGAGCTGAATTAACAAAAAGTAGCTTATTCTGAGACTCGAGACCCTTTTCTAGGGTCATTATTGAGGTGGAAGCTGCTGTGCATTATCTCACTCAAAGATGTACCAATCATATTTCTTGTTAAATGGGTGATACATTCTCAAGTAATACATCACACATTGTATGAGTGAGGGTGGTAACCCTAGTCTGTTCCCTCTGCCATTTCATCTAGTAATTCCACACACACCCTCATTACATGAATCATCAGAAGAATCTTCTCAAGAGACACGAATGACATTCATTCCTCTTACTTCTCTCTTACCACCCCTGTTCTTTTCTCCCTAAGTCTTCCTTAAGTTATTTTTGCTTTCTGTCCATATAATAACACAGAGTTTAGGACTGAGAAATATCAGATATCCCTATTTATATCTCCCCTTTATAGGTATAGGATAGCATTTTCATCACCCTACAACTTTGTGTACCAGAAAAGTCAGCTCTTGCAGAATGAGTCACTTCAGTAACTCATTAGGTCCACATGTTGCAGGCTACATGAAATTAAGTAAGAATAGTTCTGAAAAGGGTAAGCTCAGAAACTTGAGGTATTCTTATTCTAAAATGTGGATCTTGGCTTGATATCATCTTATCCAAGATAAAAGTCTACAGCAGTGGCAACAGCAGCCATGAACTTACAAGTCAAAAATAAAGTAAACAAGGAAGACATAAAAATAAATGTGCAAGCAAAATTAAAACTTAATCCTGAAAACAGTAGAATGTAAGCAATAGAAGATCTAAACTGTCATTCAAAATTTGAAAGAGCACTTATATAAAATCACAAAATTACAGGAGTAAAAAGATCATACAAAAATGGAGTATATTCAAATACACCTCAGAAAATTCAAGCAAAGAAAATTATAACAGTAACAACAAAAATCTACATTGTAAATATGAAAGAAAATAATTCTATGAATTGTAGCATTTGAAGAAAGGGCCTAGAGACTATCTCTTTACTCATAAATACAGGATTCTTGGCTTCATTCCACAATAATCCCAAACAATACCTAAAATTAAAAACCACAGGAGTTCTAACATACCAGGTCTAGCTGGTACTCTCTGCACAGAGAAATGCTGAGGAGATACAGAAAGCGCAATGAGTCTAGGCCATGGTGCACTGTAATGATAGTTGGAGACAAAGTTCAGCAGCTTCTCTTGTCTCCTTCATGCCTTAATTCTTCTCTAGTTTTGGTGACATAAAATAGATGACCACAGAGAGACATATAACAAAATTCCCACATATCATCTGCTTTATAAACATGTTGATACAGTTTAAAGTGGCTAGGCTGTGAGGTAGAAGGTTACTAGGTGATCAAACTAGAGATTGTTTCCTGTTACAGACATGTTTCCAGGTTGTACTTCCTGTGATATCAGAAAATGGGGACTCTCCTATTGTTTTCTCCTTCCCCTTTCTTAATCTTTCCTCTGTAAGATCTAAGATTAAGAGAGATTACTTCAAATTAAAAAGACAGAAAGTAAAGTCATTTTTTTTTTTAATTCTCGGGGTTCTAAAAGATGGATATTATTATCCTACCGTCACTACAAAAATATGCAAAATTTTAAATGAAAACGTACTTAGATCTATTACATGAAACTGATTAAGTATCTTTGTAGCCCCTTGGTAGCGTGATAGCTATAGAGGATGAAAGACAGTAAGGAGAGAAAAAAAAAAGATTTAGATTCTAAGATCTCTGGGAAAGGAGAGGTTTCTAAAAGAGTATCATGGAGTATTTTTCAAGCCATAAAGAATTTGGGCAATTAAAATAGAGTAGATTTAATGAAAGAATATGAAAGCAGCCCAAACTCAGAAATTGATGTACAGGAAGTATATTATAGATTTGTGTGAAAACAGCAACCCTGAGGCTCCACAGAGGGCCGCTTCTTCCAAAGTTCTTCCTTGCAGCTTCATCTTGTCTTTTCAGGACAATGAAATGGAAGATTGTCTAAGGAGCCTCACATGCTGGACCTGCTCCTCAGGGTGAGCTTCTGCAAGTCCTCTGAGAGAGCATGTGCTTCAGGCAGGGAATGTATCTTCGGAAAAGAACAGCTATGTCTTTGATGCTCCATCCCCAAACCGAGGAGTACCACATGTTGATGTACTTCAAAAGACTAAAATTCATATTTTAGTTTGTTCAAACTACACCTTTTCCAGTAAGGTCCTGCATACAATGAATGAATCTACCAGTCTTGCTCAGATAGCTCTCACAAATCTTCATTCCAATACTCATGATGCTTTCTTTCTATCCTTCACATCTTTAACTCTAGAAGGGACACTGGTATTTCTCCAATGAACCTATGCCTTACTGTTATTGTTCTGAGTATTTATCTACTATATCTTTAATGTGACTAGTTTTAGTAGCTAGGAAGAATAAATTTCCTTTAACCAATTTTCCTAGGAATAACAATATTATTTATTTGAAAATTACAAATATTAAGATGTGGGATAATAAAACAATACATAACACTTTCATAGTAACTCAAGAAATTCACTGGCTAGACATCTCAACTCCCTATGTACAAGAGCTACAGACATTCTCATACCTTCTGCAGTGTTATTTATCCAAATGTCAACCTGCTGGTAAGTCAGTGTAGAAGAGCAAAGACTTGGAAAATTCTTGTGTTTGTGTGTGTGTGTGTGTGTGTGTGTGATCAGAAAGATCATTTTCTTCTCACATACTACAAAACCGTAACTATAATATGAAAACAGAACCAAGGATAAGTTCACAAAACAGAATTTCTGACCTTTCATATGACAACTATTTGCTGAAACTATTATTCCACTCTTCTATTCCATTTTTTTCTGTTTTCAACTCTTCTGCTAACAATGACTAAATAAACTTAAAGTGTAAAATTTCATCGGATGGAACACAGGGCCCCCAATGGAGGAGCTAGAGAAAGTACCCAAGGAGCTGAAGGGGTCTGCAACCCTATATGCGGAACAACAATGTGAACTAACCAGCACCCCCAGAGCTTGTATCTCTAGCTGCATATGTAGCAGAAGATGGTCTAGTCAGCCATCATTGGGAAGAGAGGCCCCTTTGTCTTGCAAACTTTATATGCCCCAGTACAGGGGAACACCAGGGCAAAGAAGTGGGAGTGGGTGGGTAGGGGAGCAGGGAGGGAGGTTATAGGGAACTTTTGGGATAGCATTTGAAATGTAAATGAAGTAAATACCTAATAAAAATTTTTTTAAAGTGTAAAATTTCCAAAAGTAAAAGTAAAAACTATTAGTTGATAATAGTTTTGAGATTTCATGCTTTTTGTTTAAAAGGAAAACAAAGAGGGAAAGTAATACATAGATCAATATTTTTGTAAGCTTTTGGAATTTTGTACTTAATTATCCAGTACTGGTAATTAAGCCATTTGGGAATTACTACAGTTTTGAATGGATGTTGGAATGGCTGATATTTGCATTGCATATACTTTTCAGTTTTATTTTCTAACTATAATAATTATGAACTCAGCCTCTTATTAGCAGAACACATTATGTTTCTATTTCCTTTTATATACAGTATACTTTGATCATTTACATTTAGGATGGCTCATAACCTGTTTACAACAACTATTCATTTTACATTCATTGTTTTTGACTCTCTTTCCTTTATTTCTTTACTCTTGCTTTCCTAGGCATTGTTGAATATGTTCTATTACTTTACCTTTATTTATATGTGCTTATCTATTTGTATAATTGTTATACATATTTTTACATTGCAAAGTTATAAATATATAGCTTATCATAGTCTATCAGTGTTAATATTTTACCAGTTACATTGAAGTAAGGAACAAGCAACTATTTAAATTCATTTATTGTTTATTTATTTTTCCAATATTATTGTTGTTTGATGCTTTTATATTTCTTGTTAAATTATCAACTATTTTGTATAAGCCTTTGAGGATGTTTACTGTCTTATCTAAGTACATGTATGGGGGTGTACATGTATATAATCTATTTTTGCTCTTTCTCTATTTTTCTTTTTTTCAAATGCTATAACGTTTTTCATTTTATCATTTATTTTTAGTTTAAAGAATTTCCTTAGGGAAATCCTTAAGGCTATAACTATTAATAAAAATTACATTTACAATTTTGTCCAGCATATTTTCAGTAAAATAGGAGAATCGAGGTTCTACTTGTATTTTTCTGTTTAAATAGACATTTATCTTGCATTCATGTATCATGTAGATTATGGATTAATTGTATGAGCTACAATTTTAATGACAATTGAATTTTCAGATTTCTTGTGTTGATATTTGATCTGATTTTCTAAGCTGATACTGTCTGGGTTTCCATTTGCTTGTGATTGTTCCTATCTACTTAGACATCCCAGGCTGAGCCATCTGGTATGTCCAGATGGACTGTGGATGCCCTGGGTCTACAGGGACAAGGCTTTCCTGGTTAAGTACCTTCTTTTGGCTGGATTCTCTTATAAAAACACTACCTGAAAGCCTTTATAAAGAAGAATAGTTCAGCAACTCTGGACCAAGAGGCTTACATGTCCACGTACTTCTTGTGGATATTCTATTGGGTTTTGTTTTTCATTTACTTTTGTTTATTCTGGATGACTGAGTTTTTTTAATGATGGGGGAAACTCTCAGGTCACAGAGCCTAACAGGTTTTCTATTTACCTGTTTTTGTTCAGATGAAATCTGTCATGACTTCTTCCTTTATAATACTTGGTAGGAAGATTTCTCATCCAATGTGAATAAGAGTGTCTTTTCTGGCTATCATAAGGAGAATTTCCAATAAATCTAAGAAATAACAAGACTACCCAGACTACTTGCTTTTGCCAGACAAGGAACTGTTAAATATTATGCTTCCCAGAGCCTTAAATTTTCTAATCAATTCACTTTCTCTCTCTCTGCTTTCCTGAGATGTCTTTTGGTTAACTTTTTTGCATTGTTTCTAGTTACATTTAGCAAAATATGGAGTTTATGAAAAACAATCTAAAATTTGAATTTTTTTATTTCTACTAAAAAATGTTTGGAAAGTCACTTTGAAAGCATTATTTTTAAAAGCCTGATTTGAAATTCATGATTGGCACAGAGTGTTTCTGATTATGGAGTAGCTAACAGTATCTCCATGCTACATATATAGAGGATGTTTCAGAGTACAAAGCAGTAGGTTTTAAACAACAATATATTAGACTTACTAGTTAGAAGAATCTGTTACAGCTATAGAAATAACAAATTGGGCAATGCAAGAATATAGATGCTCCACCTAACAAACACATCCCATATGATGCCCAGACTTTCCTCAGCCTAATCCAGTCAATGACTAGCTGATGGGAAGAGGGAGTAGATTCCTTACTCATTCCCTTCATATCTCAGCACAAATCCATGCCCATAAGCTACCTTAGGACTCTAAAACAATAGAGGGAACCTGGGATTCCTGCTATACTTATTGCATACTAAACTTTCCAAAGTGTGTTAGAGACAATTGATCTTGGCTTTAATATCAAAGTTTTACAAGCAAAGTATTTCAGTGTGGCAAGAGAGAAAAGAATGATTGCAGGGCCCTGAATAAATTATCACCTGGAATCATCCCACCCAAGATCTAGCAGTCTAGATGATTTATCCACTAGCATTGGTTCCTAATGACTGGCAAGCTTACTTACTTCATCTCTCCCAGATGGCATGAGTTTTCTTATGTTTACCTCTAGCCTCTGCTCTTGTAATTCCAAAGCATGAATCCAAAAAAAAAAAAAAATTGATAGAAATTAAACAAGATCTGAGGAAATAAAAAAATCTATTACAATTTAACCCTGTTCCTGGGGAAAATATAGCCATATAATTTCAATTCTCTACAAGTTGACTCTAGAAAAAAATTTTAGAAAAATTTGAATTCAGAAAGACGTTTTGCAAACCAAAACATCTTCCAAAGTTAACATCAGAAGTAAATTCAAATTGTATAGAAGTTGATTAGATGCACAGATTTGGGTCTATTAAATCAATTTGTAATTCTAGCAATCTTTAGTATATTCAAATATCAAAGGGAAAGCAAACCATTATTAAACCAATGTTGTGTTTAAAATATTTATCACAATATCCCAGTAACAAATAATATAATAATTATTTAAACAACTTCACAAAAAGAAAGTTCAAGCAGAAGCAGTATATGAGTGTATCAATAATGAAATATTAAACCATATATAAGCATTCAAACAAATTCTGAAGCAAAACTTACAGGAAACCTAAATGAATTCCTACAAGTTAGGGAGTTTAGAGGTCGGGTGGGGTGGGGGTGGTAACATCCATGTGGAGACAGATGGGCAGGGAGGAGGTATGGGATGTAGAGGAGTTGGAAATGAATTGGGGGGGGGGTAAAATATGGAGTGTAAAAATAATTTAATTAATAAAATAAATAAATGAATAAAATATAAGGAAAATGAACACACAAATTGTAATAGGAATGCTAATCAAAAATTAAAAGACACAAAGCTTAATTTTCAAAACATATACATACACACATACTATAAAAGAAAGAACATACGTACACAAAGTAATCGCAAATAATGCAAAACAGATGAACACAGGTATCCAATGGTAATTAAAAAACATTATTAAACAAAAATCAATTGGAAAGCTCAAACCAAAGCAAAATTAATACTCACATGAAACAACCAATCAAATAAATTAATGACCTGACTTATAAATACCAAGACACATTTATAAGTTCTTACACTGCCTCAAAAATGGATATGACTCAATTTGAGAACAGTCATAATGGTGTCATACTCACTACCTGGTACCTACCTGGATTTCAATGCTTTATCCAGGAAAACTCAAGTTCATGAGGGAAATCATCTCCTAATTTGAAAATACTAATGCAATATAGATAATCATGTAGAAATCTTAGAGGAAAAGAGGTATTGTTGTTTTTCCAATATTTGGAGTAGAGTTAAAGATATGTAACTCATTTGAGTTGAATATAAATGAACAAACTTCCACTTAACAATCCAACTGAGCCGGGCATGGTGGCACACTAATCCTAGCACTTGGGAGGCAGAAGCAGGCAGATTTCTGAGTTCAAGGCCAGCCTGGTCTACAGAGTGAGTTCCAGGACAGCCAGGGCTACACAGAGAAACCCTGCCTTGAAACCCCCCCCCAAAAAAAATCAACCACAAAAAACAAAACAGAACAAAACAAAAAACAATCCAACTGAGCCTTGCCCCTGTTTCCCAGCAATCTCAAGCACACAGGTCACATACTTCCTCCAATTTATTCCTAATTCCTAACTCTCAACATTCCCTAATAGTTATAAATCTGCTAAAAGCTTGAACTTTTTATTAGGGTAAAGCTTTCAAAATATGGCTATCTCTGGAAATGGTCATTACAGACACATTCTAGGATATGATGCTTGAATCTAAGTGTTTCTTATTCTAAGTAATTTGAAAGTAAATAAACAAACACATCAAAATGTGACTGATGTAACCCAATCAAGAACACACATGGTATGCACTCACTGATAAGTTATATATTAGCCGAAAAGCTCAGAAAACCCACGATACAATTCACAGACCACATGAAGCTCAAGAAGAAGGAAGACCAAAGTGTGGGTGCTTCAGTCCTTCTTAGAAGGGGGAACAAAATACCCGTGGGAGGAGATACAGAGACAAAGTGTGGAGCAGAGATTGAAGGAAAGACCATCCAGAAACTGCCCCACCTGGGGATCCATCCTGAATACAGTCACCAAATGCAGACACTATTGTGGATGCCAGGAAATGCTTGCTGACAGGAGCCTGATATAGCTGTTTCCTAAGAAGCTCTGCCAGAGCCTGACACATACAGAGGCAAATGCTTGCAGCCAACCACTGAACTAATCAAGGGGTTCCCAATGGAGGAGATAAAGGACTGACAGAGCTGAAGGGGTTTGCAACCCCATAGGAAGAACAGTATCAACCAACCAGAGCTCCCAGGGTCTAAACCACCAACCAAGGGGTACACATGGAGGGACCCATGACTCCAGCCACATATGTAACAGAGGATGGCCTTGGGAGAAGAGGTCATTGTTCCCTTGAAGACTCAATGCCCCAGTCTAGGGGAATGCGATAGCAGGGAGGCAGGAGTGGATGGATGGGTGGATAGGGGTACTCAGTCAAGGAAGCACAGGGAAGGATGGGTAAGGGCTTTTCTGGGGGAGAAATCAGGAAAGGGGATAACATTTGAAATATAGATAAATAAAATATCCAATTAAAACAAAGACTTATATGAAAAACAAAACAAAACAAAACAAAAAGCACACAGAGAAAATGACCAAAAGAATGTTCTAAGTACCTTCTTAACCCTTTTGTGGTGAAATCAGAAAAAAATTAGTTTTCAACAAATTTTAAAATACATGATTACATTTAAAAGACAGATTCTATTTTTCCAGTATAGAATAACTTCTAAGTCTCCAAGGAAATTTTTGTCTTGGATTCTGAAAGAAGAGCTGTAGGGTACAGAAGCAACTTTCTCAGACAGAATATTTGAAAGTCAACAAAGAAAAACAAATGTGAATGCTTAGGATCTAAAATGAGAATTTGTGAAAGAACAAGTTGCTGGTATGAAGGAGCAAAAGGAATTACTGTGTTCTAAAATGAACAACATTGAAATAAGCACAAGGAAAGGCACATCCAACCTTTAAAAAAGTGTATTAAGAGTTTTCATTCTAACGAAATTTCATATATAATAAAGTCAGTGTAGAAGTTGGCCTTTTATTTCAGGGGTTTCAGTACATAATCCTTGGCTCTGTTGATTTTGTGGTAAGGCAGACTATAATAGTGGCAAAAAGCTTTAATAGACTACTAAAGCTCATAGTGGACAGGCAATGAGTGGTGGGATGAGTAGTGAATCAGTAAAAGGTAGTTCTTAATAAAAGTGTTCCCAGCACCTTACTTCCTTCATCTATCTCTTTTCCTAAAATTTGAACCATCTTCTAAAATAATGCTACCTGCTGCTGATCACACACTCAACACTTGGGCCTAGTTAAACCATTACATCATACTTCCTTTGTTCAAGAGTATATAAATTCTGGTAAAATTGATGAGTGTGCTTTTCTCAGGGAACATTCATTTCTTCATTCTTCCTTCTTGATACGGACTATAAGAATTAACTGAACTAACTGCATAGCACAGAGATCTAAAAATTGTACTTGGATTTAAAAAAGAAAAAAGGTAACCCTGTGAACTCAACTATATACATTCATGTCCACGGCTATCAAATATGATGTCCTTTGTGTGCATTATTCTACTCAAATGGCACCAATCATGTTACTCTATCTGAGCATTATCCCTCTGGAGCAGAGGGATAATATTCAAGTGAAGATGGTAGTTCTGACCAAACACAAAAAGATTGTTTGTATTCCATGCAGAATTTCCAGCACTGGATTGTTGCTCACAGGACTATTGCCCTTACATGTTACCTCCTTGAGTGAATATTATCTTAGTACACATTTAATATCCTGGCTTTGAGAAATAAGCTAAATTCCTTTTTTCTTTTCATCAGGTAAGGAATAGCTTCATCAATATTTTAAATTGATTTTTAATTCATTAAAATGAGTTCTTTATTTAATTTTAATTTTAAATTAACAAAAAGTGCCAGGCTTCATCATGACATTAAAAATATAATTTTAGTAGATTCTCCACCCCATTCACTCATTTCTTCCATTTCCTGACTTTTTTTTCTATGTGTAACCTTCTGCTATTTAACTTCTGCTTTCATGTGATGTATTCTATTGCTCTTCCTTTCATCCATTTTTAAAGTATCCCCCCCTCCAGTGGAGTTTGTTCTAGTTTACTGGACTCTATATAGATTCAATTACATACAAACAAAGAATAAAATTAGAATATAAAATTAATGAATAAAATAAAATCTGTATATGAAAGAGATTATTTGTTTTGCTTTGTTTTTTTTTTAACCTGGGGTTATCTCACTCAATATACTATTTTTCAGTTCTATCCATTTTAAAATATAGAGTAAAGGCTTATTTAAAATTATTTCCTTTTCAGCAATGTTAAAATTTCCTATAATTATGATAATTATTTCCTTCTTGTTTAAACATGTTCAAGCTATTTCTTGGCACAGTGTTTCAATTATGAAAGATCATAGATGAAAGATTTGTCCAAATACCTTCAAAACCTACCTAGGTCTGAAATTTGTCTAAAGGAAGTTATGTATATAGAACATCAAAAAACAACAAATTGTGATTTGACTGAATTGAGTGAACACTGTGAAGACAACCATGTAATCCTTTCTTGGCCACCACATGTGTATTTATTGTGAATTACCTCACTCGAGAAAGTGCCAACCATATTTTAGTTAGCCTGATTGGCACTTTTGGAGTGGGGCATGTCACACAGCATAGGTCTATGTGTCAGTTTCCTCAAAGGTTCTCTGGCAATGTTACTTCCATACAGTCATCGGATGCTTCTTGTTCATATCTGCTTCCTTATGATTATATAAGAGATGGATTAAACATACCCACATTGCTTTTTTCTTTCATATTTCTCGGATTAGTTTCATCTAACCTATTACACGCTAGACTTTCAGGTTTTTCATGCTGGTAAAACAAGCCTTTCTTCTGTCTTCTTTTACTGGGTTAAGGTAGATCTTCACAATATGTTGGTCTACTAAATTTCAAGTCATCAGAAGCATTGTATGGCCAGGTGGTGATGGCGCACGCCTTTAATCCCAGCACTCAGGAGGCAGAGGCAGGCGGATTTCTGAGTTCGAAGACAGCCAGGTCTACAAAGTGAGTTCCAGAACAGCTAGGACTATACAGTGAAACCCTGTCTTGGAAAAACTAAAAACAAAAAACAACAAACAAAAAACAAAAAACAAAAAAAACAAAAACAAAACAAAAACAAACAAAACAAAACAAAACAAACAGACAAACAAAAAGAAGTGTTGTATGTATATATGGTCTTTCTTCTAAAGTAGAAAGGAGCACCAACAATCACTACAACCTTCTTTATCTCAAACTTTCACTTCAAAGTTCTATGCCTCTCTGTGGAAGAATTTTAATACAGTTCTAAAGATTATTCTCTCTATATATTCCCTATATAAATTTTACCAATATATTTGAGAATATGTCTTATAGACAAAGAGATGTTACAGATTTAATGATTTAATAAAATTTAAATTATCTTGAGGAATATGGTCTCAATTAGGTAAATGTTTTAAAGGAAGGTTTATCAGACAGAGAAGAAGAAATGAACATGGTGGTGGGTGATAAATACTCTTGAGGGTCTGAGACAGTCTTATAGATATATGAAGACAAATTTGATCAATTTTAGAAGAGATAGCTGAACAATAGAGCAGATAAGATCTCCGTTGGAGACCATTTCAATCTTGAACCCTAAGATAAAGACTCAACTAAACTATGACAATCTCTAGATTCATGGAGATTTGGGGACCTATAAAACCTATACAAATTTAGTTTAATTTGGAGTGACTTTTATGAAGCAAATGAAAATTATTTTGTCTTATGTTTTACAGTTCTGGGTGCCATTGCAAAAACCAGAAATAAAAGAAAACAGTAAGAAATCTCAAGAGAAAGAAGAGGGGTATTATGAGTATGGTAATAGCTAAAAGGATAAAAAAACAATCTCCCTCTTTCTCCAAAGAAAGAAATATATAATCTACCTGGATTAAATTATAAGAGAGAAATGGCCTTTGATCCTAGACCTGCAACCATGCAATCTGATGCTTTGAGAATTCTCAGCCTTCATTCTGAGGTCAGGTTGTAGAGAACTATTTCAAAGCTTCCTTTCTGCGCACAGACCCTAATATACTCATATTTGTAGAGGAAGTTGGTGACCACTCACAAACAAACATGGAAGGAAGGAGGCCAATATCATAAGATAAATATATACATAGATTTAAAGTATAAAAAGCATAATTAAAAAATTATGAAAAATGGAAACATACATACTTACTGAATTTACTCACTGAGAACAATCTAAGAGACCAGGACCTGATTCATGGCATTTTCACTGAATCTACCATGCAGTAGTCTATCTTACCTCAACTAATCTGAAAATTCCTTCAATTCTACATCTAAAAGAAATATAAATTATACCTGATGAATAAATTGAGAAGACTTAAAATATTTACTCTTCAAGCCACCTGACTTAAAGTTTGGATTTTGGGAAGGTATAGGGGACTTTGGGGATAGCATTTAAAATGTCAATGAAGTAAATACATAATAAAAATTGGGAAAAAAAACACTACTCATATCTAAAATACTCAAAAATAAAACATAAAAATAATATGTTTCAAAAAAATTGGATTTCAATTCTTAGAGTCCCTTTGTACTTTCCTTAAAATATGATTTTAATTGAAATAAATATTTCCGCCTTATTCTATCTAGGCCTTCTCAGCTACCCTCCCTCAAATGTCTTTAATGTCCCTATCAGCTCTCATGCTGATTGCTTCATTTTCATTATTAATATTTCATACATGCAAACATATACACCCTGGTTATTTTTTTGGTTTCTGGTATGTATATGGTCCTCTGTAATGGAAAACTAATATGGACTCATCCCTGGGAGAGGCTAATTTTTCTCACGGCACTAATTAGTCACTTGTGGTTCTTTCTCTAATGGTAGACTCTATGAAAAAATTTCCCTTCCACACTAACATATCCATTGATACTGCCATTATTCCATTTATGCAGCCATTTCTACGAGACAGTATTTCCCAGCAGACTTCCTGTTATTCTGTCTCTTGCAATCTTTTAGACTCCTTTCCTACACTGTTCCCTGATTCAGGAGCTATGATTCAGACATTTAGCCACTGGGGTTGAGTTGTTCCCAGCTGTGGTTTCCATGACAGTAAAGAGAAGCTTCTTTGTAGAGGTATGGTAGCTAGAGTTAGCTGTGGGTATAAGTGTAAGATTTAGACTATATAGCACGTCATTTTGCTAGTCCAACAAAGTAATGACAGTAGATTTTGTTTGAAATATATGACCTCACTTGCCATGGAAGCTGGCTAGGTTTCCAGTGCCAAGCATGATTTCCCTCTTGTTAAGTGGGCCTTAATTCTAATTAAACAGCTGTTGATTGCCACCAACATGTGAGTTCCAATTACTGTACCTTCATGCATATACTGTTATGTTGGAAAATGTCATGGTTCATAGGTGTCGCAGCTGGGTAAGACTATTTAATTGTTTTTTTTTTCCCTTGGCAGCTGGCATACTATTTTCTGGAACCATAGAAGCTAGATGGTGGGAAAGAGGCTTTTAGGTCAGATCCTTCTGGTGTCATCACAGTCTTGTGTCTTAATTATGTGGTGTCTTCAACATTAAGGGATCACCCTCATTCCTAAAGGCAATAAGGGGAGCCATCTATAATCTATATTGATTTGGGAGCTACTTGGCCTAACATGATCAACCACTTGAAAGGATATTTCTCATGTTTGATACTGGGATTTTTGTTAGTCTCCAGTATTGGGGTTTTTCAGCCCAAGTGGCTTAACTTTGAACTTCCTATATATGTATAATTTTAGATAAACACAAAATAATTTTATTCCTTAAGGACTTGGAGTTAAGAACCTCTGATTAGAGAGAATATTTAGTGTTTGTATTTCTGGATCTGAATATATCTCATTCAGCAAAATCATATTTTGGAGTCATAAATTTACATGAAAATTTTATGATTTTGCTTTTCTTTGTGATCAAATAATATTTCATTGTGTATGTCTACCACATTTTCATAATCCATCCATCCACTGAATAGTTGTTTCCACTACCTAGCTATTGTGAATAGAACGACAATGTACACTGCTAAGCAATTATCTATAGAGTAGATATATGGTATACCTGAATCATGTAGAAGATTTATTTTTTGATTTATGATGGTTTTTCACACTTATTTCTGTAATAGTTGCATCGATTTGCCAGCAATGAATGAGAGTTTCTCTTTCTCTACAACCTTGCTAGCATTTGCTGTCAATTGTTATGTTGATTTTAGTCATTCTTGCAGTCAGAGTAATATATTTGTACACTAGGCCATGGATTCACATGCAGTGGGCTCCAACAGCTCAGGCTCTTTTCCGTTAGTCCTCACAAAGTGTGCTTCTCTGGGTGGCTCAGGCTGGTGCTTCAGTTGAACCCAGGTGTCCTTCTCTTTGGCTTCCTTTTTCTTCTGATCGTTCTTCACCTGCTTCATGAAGCCGTCTCTGCTCTTTGAGCGCTTGATGTGCTCAATCCGCACATTGATCCTCTTGGCCAGAATTTTGCCCTTAACTTGCTTGTTTACAATGATGCCCATGGCATGCTGGGTGACATTGTAGACTCTTCTGGTTTTTCTGTGGTAGTATTTATGTTTTAGACATCAGGGGAATGGGCACTGTTCCTATATATTCTTATTTCTTCCATTTAAAACCCTCTGTTTAAATGGCTAGCCCATTTTTAATTGGGTAATTTGTTTCCTTGACTCTTTGATCTTTTTTGTTCTTTTATATTCTGGATGGATCATGTATAGTCAAAAGAATCCAAAGCAAAAAGAATAATACTAGAGGGATTGCTATTCCAGAATTCAAGATATAACACACACACACACACACACACACACACATATATATATATATATATATATATATATATATATATATATATACCAATGAAATAGAAGATCCTACATGAGTTCTAGAAATTTTGGCAATCTGGTATTTGAACAAGAGACAAGAATCATACAGTTAAAAAAAAAAGGAAGCATTTTCAACAAATGGTGCTAAGAAGACAGGATTCACACCAGGAGAATGAAATTAGAGTTTTATCCATCACCCATTTCTCAAATTAGAGCAAATGAGTCAAAGACCTCTATAGGAATTCGAAACACTAAAACTGCAAGAAGAAAATATAGGCAGTACTGTAAAAGATCTATATAGGTGTATGAAAGGACTTTCTGAACCAGACTTCATGTTTGCCCTAGCACATAGTCAGCATTCTTGGCTTTAGACAACCAACTTATACTCACAGATATAAATATTAGACCTAATCCATGTCACTATAATTTCTATGGAACAAAAATTCAGTTTAACTACCATGCCCTTAAGCTCTTTCACACTCAAATTTAGCACTGTACAACAGAATGTAGAGTTGGGAAGTCCCTCATATATCTAATATTTAGGCCTATCAACAAGAATTCATGTTTCAGGCAAACTCTCATTATAGCTCATGTTTAAAAATGTTTAATATTTATAGTTGATATGGAGATGAAATTAAAACTATAGTAATATAAGCCTATACAAATATTGTTAATGTTAATACATAACTCAAACAAAACCCTGGTATTACAAGTTTTTTCTGTTCCATTTAAATTGAAAATTAAACCTGTAAGTTCTATAACTTATGGTAGCACATGACATGAGGAAGGTAAAACTTGACATACACACACACACACACACACACACACACACACGCACAGCACATGCACCCACACAAACACACATGCATATGAACACATGCACACTCACACATTTATATATCTGCATCTGTTCTCATAATTTCACTTGCCTTGCACTCTACTGAGTGATTAAATAATGATTGGTCATTTTGGTGTTACCTTAAACTTCTCTCTCTTCTTATTCTGTGTTTCTATCTCTCTGTTTTTCTCCTATCAAGGTGTTAATAACATGCTACAAAGACACCAAAAGTAAAAGTGAACATATACCACAATAAGTAAAAAGAAATGAATAGCTAAAAATTCCAGAGAATACCTAGACTTACTTGTATTCTAAGAACTCCTCATATATTAGTGGCTCACAAATGATCCAAACATATTTTCAAGGGAATTAAAACAGGCTGATGAGTTAAGCAGTTTTTATTTCAAAAATGTTTTCAAAATGCTATTTGTTAGCTATCACATAACACAGACCATGGGGTTTAGGTATATTTAAGAAGAATCCTTGAAATTGGAGAATGAATGTAGTATATAGGACTTGTTAGATATATTAGAACATTGATAGTAAGACTAAGTTCTGTGAAAGCACAAAAGTCTACAGGTATACAAAAAGTCAAGACAGACAAGTTGTGCACAGGTAATTCCAGTACCTGGGAAGCAGGGTCAGGAGGACCATGAGTTCAGTGTCCACTTGTGACACATAGTAAGACCCTGTATCATAAACAAAACAACATCAATATTTTTTCATAATTAAATAACTTGATTTAAAGGTAAACATATCCCCATATCCTGTTGACTAAATAAGCACATGTAGGAATCACCAGTTTATTCTGCTTCCTTTTGATTCCAGTGTTAGTCTTGTACTACACTGGCAAACATCTCTTGGAACATGGCAAACAGAAAGAAACAGAGGGAGTTCAAGGGCCATATATACAATTCAGAAAGAAGCATGTCACTTGTGTGCCACTTGTTTCTCCAGCACCCATATCAGGTAACCCATAAATAACTGGTTGTCTCTATCTGAAGGAAGATTTGACACCATTTTCTGCGTTGTATGGGCATGAGCACAAAATGTGTGCAAATACACATACACATAAAAATAACTATTTAAAATGAGAAAAAAATAATACTAAGGAGGGAAAAATATGCTGAGATTATTCTGAGAAGCCAGAGGGAATTGGAAAAAGACCAGAGGACATTGAAAATAATGAAGACACTAAAAGAAAGGTATAGTATGTTATGTTATGGCGACTTTCCCCCTAAAATCCAACTACTCTGGGAATGGAAGCAGAAAGATTACAATTACCAGGCCATCATATGCTGGTATCCTTAACTCCCTATGAAAAATAGATAATACATGCATAAATAAATTTATTTGCTAAGCAGAAATAAAATAAAGAGGATTAAGCTAACAAATTTGTTTCTAGAAAACAATTTAGGCTACATTAATTACAATTGTTAATCACTGAGTTGATCACAAACACATTAAAAATCTTTTTACTTGGTTTAAATAACTCTGCAATAGTGCTTATGAGTTTCAGGAAAAATAGAAAACATCATTTTGAAGTCTTTTTCACAATCCTTTTTATTCCACAGATTTTCTTTATAGAATTCACTTTTAAAAGTTCCCTAATGTAGATCAGGAAGACCAAAGATTGTGGTCAGGACAAAGATAGAGGAAAGATGTCCTTGTCCTCTAAAGGGACCAACTTTCTCTATGCAATTAAGCAAAATTGTTCCCTGACAGTGCCACTGCACATGCCATATATCACATGTGTTACTCGATTACTGACATGTCAATCACATTTAATTATGCATGATTGCATATTCTGGAGTAAAGAACCACACACAATAGAAGTGGATGACCACAGTCATCTACAGGATAGAAAACAGAGACCCCAATGGAGGAACTAGAGAAATTACCCAAGGAACTGAAGGGGTCTGCAACCCTATAGGTGAAACANCAATATGAACTAATCAGTAACCCCAGAGCTCGTGTCTCTAGCTGCATATATAGCAGAAGATGGCCTAGTCAGCCATCGTTGGGATGAGACGCCCCTTGGTCTTGCAAACTTTATATGCCCCATACAGGGGAACGCCAGGGCCAAGAAATGGGAGTGGGTGGGCAGGGGAGCAGGGTGGGGGGAGGGTATAGGGGACATTTGGGATAGCATTTGAAATGTAAATGAAAAAAATATCTAATAAAATAAGTTAAAAAAACCACACACAGTTATCCCAATCAACTCTTATTTTTGGTCTAAAAATGATAGTTGGGAAAATTTAATCAATAAACCAGAAAGATTATATATATATATATATATATATATATATATATATATATATATATATATATATATATATATATAAACAATATTGAAAGATAATATATATATAAACAATATTTTTATGAAATAAATTTTATTTAGTATAAGTGACCTAAACGGCCCATTGTGCGACATCCAGGAATCCCACCAATTAGAAGAAATATGATATTTTATTACATGAGATTGTAGATGCCTACAGTGTTGCATTATTCATGAAATTGTCAGTAAGAGCAGAACCCCCTGGTGCAAGCTTTCACAAGGCTCAGAGGAATCGCATAAAGACTGACTAGGGTGTTAAATCCTCACCTGGCTCCTGTCAATAGCTGACTTTACATAGGACTGATCTTATCTCAGTTATAAACATTGCCTGGTTGTTGCCAGACTTTTTGTATGCATTTTTTTGTTTTGTGTCAGATAACTTCAATGTACCTTGGCTGATGTGTCACCTAACTATTTTGCTTTCTTCTGTAATATAAATCTGATGCTTGCTTTAAGAAATTACATTCAGATACAGAAAAAAAAGATTGTATATGCCCGGCTAATGAATACATTAAAATTATTTAATTATATTAATCAAAATTTGATACAAAGCCAAATGTGGTAACCCACAACTTTAATCCTGACACTTAGGAATCAGAGGCTGGAAGATCTCTGTGAGTTCCAGACTATCCAGGTCTATGAAATGAGTTTCAAGACAACCAAGAATGCATAGCGATGTCTCAAGAGACAAAATAAAACAAAACAAACAAACATCCTGCAAAAAAGTTAAGTTACTTTCAGAAACTAATGAAACAAAATTATAGCATTTTACCGCTTTTGAGATATTATGAATAACATCCTTTCTTGTTAAACATCTTAAAGATATCAGTGATACAAAGCACATAACTAACCACAGTAAAGACAATATATAGCAAGCTAATGGCCAACATTAAATTAAATGGAGAGAAAATTAAAGCAGTTCCTTTAAAAATCAAGGACAAGACAAGGCTGCCCACTCTCTTCATATCTATTCAACATAGCACTTGAAGTTCTCAAGTCAGCAATCAGATGACTAAATGAAATGGAGGGGATACAAATTAGAAAGGAAGAAGTCAAAGTATTCTTATTTCCAGATGATATGATAGTATACATAACTGACCCTAAAATTTCTACCAGAGAACTCCCACAGTAATTATTAACTTCACATTCAGCAAAGTGGCTGGATACAAAATTACCTTTTGAAAATTAGTAATTCTCACTTATGAATATTGATGCAAAAACACTCAAGAAAATTCTTACAAACCAAATCCAAGAACATATCAAAACCATCATTCCACATGTTGTAGGAGGCTTCATCGCAGGAACTCAAGGTTGGCTCAATATATAAAAATCCATTAACTTAACTATATAAAGAAACTCAAAGAAAAAAATCACATGATCATCTCCTAAGATGTAGAAAAAGCATTTAACGAAATACAACACGCATTCATGTTAAAAGTATTGGAGAGATCAGGAATTCAATGCCAATACCTAAGAATAATAAGACAATTTACTGCAAACCAACTGTCAATATCAAATTAAATGAAGACATACTTGAAACAATTCCACTGAAATTGGGGACAAGGATGCCCACTCTCCCCATATCTATTCAATAGAATATTCGAAGTGCTAGCTAGAACAATAAGACAATAAAAAGAGATCAAGGGGATAAAAATTGGTAAAGAAGAAATAAAATTTGCAAATGATACGATACTTTACATAAGCAACCCCAATATTTCTACCAGAAAACTTCTCCACCAGATAAACAACTTCAGCAAAATGACCAGATATAAAATTAACTCAAATAAGTAGCCTTTCTTAATGCAAATGATAAACAGGCTGAGAAAGAAATTAGGGAAACAACTCCCTTCACAATAGCTACAGATAATGCAAAATATCTTGGGGTAATTCTAACCAAACAAGTGAAAGACCTGTATGACAATAACTTTATATCTCTTAAAGAAATCAAAGAAGATTTCAGAAAACGGAGACATCTCCCATGCTCATGGATTGGCAGAATTAACATAGAAAAAATGGCCATCCAATCAAAAGCAATCTATAGATTCAGTGCAATCCCCATCAAAATCTCAGCACAATTCTTCAAAGACATGGAAAGAACAATTCTGAAATTAATCTGGAAAGGCAAAAATCCCAGAATTGTGAAAAAAATAACAACAAAAGAATGGCTGAGGGCATCACATTCTCTGACCTCAAGCTTCACTAAAGACCAATAGTAAACTGCATAAACCAATGTAAACCAATAAAAACTGCATGGTACTGCTACAGAGACAGACACGTTGATCAATGGAATAGAATTGAAGAGCCAGAAATAAAGCCACACACACTTGACCTTTGACAAAGAAGCCAAAAATAGACAGTTGAAAAAAGAGAGCATCTTCAATAAATAGTGCTGGTCTAACTGGATGTCTGTATGTAGAAAAATAAAAATAAACCCATATTTGTCATCTTGCACAAATTACAAATCCAAGTGGATCAAGGACCTCAACATAAAACCAGATACACTGAATCTAATACAAGAGAAAGTAGGCAAGACCCTTGAACTCATTGGCAGAGTGGGAAATTTCCTAAAGAGAACTCAAATGGCTCATGCTCTAAGATCAAGAACTGATACGTGGGAACTCATGAAACTGGAAAGCTTCTTTAAGGCAAAGGACAGTGTAAGTAGCACAAATAAGCAAGCTACACATTGGGAAAAAATCTTCACTAACCCCACTTCTGATAGAGGGCTAATATCCAAAATTTATAAAGAACTCAAAAAGCTAATCAACAAACAACCCAACCAAACAATGGGATATAGAACTTCACCAAGATTTCACAACTGAGGAATATTTTTTATTATTATTATTATTTTCTTTATTTACATTTCAAATGCTATCCTGGAAGTTCCCTAT
>NC_034613.1:57263258-57286753 GCF_900095145.1 Mus pahari
ATAAAGCTGCTATGAACATAGTGGAGCATGTGTCCTTATTACCAGTTGGAAGATCTTCTGGGTATATGCCCAGAAGAGGTATTGTTGGGTCCTCCAGTAGTACTATGTCCAATTTTCTGAGGAACCACCAGACTGATTTCCAGATTAAAAATTCAGGTGACAACAGATGCTGGCGTGGTTGTGGAGAAAGAGGAACACTCCTCCATTGCTGGTGGGATTGCAAGCTTGTACAACTGAGGAATCTTTAATGGCCGACAAGCTCCTAAAGTGATCAGAGAAATGCAAATCAAAAGGACCATGAGATTCTACCTCATACCAATCAGAATGGTTAAGATCAAAACCTCAGGTGGCAACACACATTTCAGAGAATGTGGAGAAAGAGGACGACAGCTCCATTGCTGGTGGGATTGCAAACTGGTACGACCACTCTGGAAATCAATCTGGAGATTCCTCAGAAAATTAGAAATAGATCTACCCGAAGAACCAAAGTTGACACTCTTGGGAATATACCCAACAGATGCCCCATCATGCCATAAGGGCACATGTTCCACTATGTGCGAAGTGACCATGTCTTTTGATAGCCAGAAACTGGAAACATCTTAGATGTTCCATGACAGAGGAATGGATACAGAAAATGTGCTTTACTTACACAATAGAATACTACTCAGCTAATAAGAATGAGGGCATCCTGAGTTTTGCAGGCAAATTGATGGAACTAGAAAATATCATCTGGAGTGAGGTAATTCAGACCCAAAAGTATATATATATATATATATATATATATATATATATATATATATATATATATATGAAAGCAATCACAAGTTGGGAGGGACCTGGAAGGGAAAATGGATGGGGCCATGGAGTTGGGGGAAGAGGGGCACCTGATCTGGTATTGCTGAGGGCCAGCAGAAAGAATGGAAACAGGTAACCTCAGGAGATTGGAGGTTGGGGTGCCCTTCAGAATGCACCTGAGACCTGGGAGGTTAGAGACTCTCAAGAATCAAAGGGAGGGACCTTGGATGGAATACCTGATAGTAGGGAGAGGGAACTTATAGAGCCCACCCGCAGCAGGAAGACAGGGCATCAAATGAGGGAGAGGGGGGCATCCCACAGACACAACTCTGACTCTTTTTTTTTTTTTAAGACAGGGTTTCTCTGTGTAGCCCTGGCTGTCCTGGAACTCTCTCTGTAGACCAGGCTGGCCTCAAACTCAGAACTCTGCCTCCCAAGTGCTGGGATTAAAGGCATGCGCCACCACTGCCTGGCTACAACTCTGACTCATAATGTTCCTGTCTGAAAGAATTACAGGGATGGAAATGGAGAAGAGCCCAAGGAAAACAAGGTCCAGTGACCAGCTTAAGGTGGGATCCAGTTCAAGGAGAGATCCCAAGGCTTGACACTATTACTGAGGCTGTGGAGCACTCACAAAAAGGGACCTAGCATGACTGAACTCTGGAAGAACTAACAAGCAGCTGAAAGAGTCCGATGTAGATATTTGCACCCAACCAATGGACAGAAACAGCTAACCCATGTTGTTGGATTAGGGAAGGCTGAAAGAAGCTGAGGGCAACCCTGTAGGAGGACCAGCAGTCTCAATTAATCTGGACCTGAGATCTCTCAAACACTGGACCACCAAACAGGCAGCATATACCAGCTGATATGAGGCCCCCAATACATGTACAGTAGAGGACTGCTGGGTCTGTGTTCATTTTCAGATGATGCACCTAAGCCTCAAGAGACTAGAGGCTCCAGAGAGTTTGGAGGTCAGGTGGGGTGGGGGTGGGGACATCCACATGGAGACAGGAGGTTGGGGAGGAGTTATGGGATGTGGAAGAGTCCAAGGGGGTGGAATAAAATATGGAGTGTAAAAATTAATTAATTAATTGATCAATTTTTAAAAAAAATCAAGTTATAAGATCAGTTGCTATGATTTATTTTGAAAATTTACATAAGAAAATATTTTGAAGAAGGCTTGCACCTTTGAGAAAGGTATTGAAAGAATAACGTAATTGTTCTATGAGTAAACTAACCTGGTATGCTGAAAGTACCCACAGAATCATCACAGAATCTATGGTATATATGACTCAACTTGAAGATGGAACAGTCACATTTCATTTCAGACATCAGTGTACTTCCCTAAAATAGGGGACAGCATCCAGTTCATCTAAAGACACTTATAGCTACACTCCCATTTCTGGACTTTGAAATCAGCCAATTTATTTGCTCATGTTGTGAGTAGTCACTTGGATTTGTTCAGAAGGCTAGCACAAACCCTCCAGAAGTGTTCTCCACTATCTATTCTTGTCTGAGTATAGACCAGTTGTGTTATTTTGTGTTTTGACATGGAAGTTTGGACAACTAATAGGCACTGAGTCTTTGTAGGTTGTATTTCTGATGCAATCATTATCAATCTGTGTATCTTCCTTTTCCCATTAGTATAAGAAAGTATTAAAGAGAAGTTTGTACTCTATATCACAAACTCCAATGTAGAAAATAGATTTCCTTCACAAGCTGAGCCTGCCATATCTCCTCAAAGCCCTGAGGGTGTTTATTTGAAGAACATATTAGTCCTTGAATCACTAAGTACTGAAAGCACACATGATAGCCAGGAAGCCAAGTTAGAGACTATCCAGTGTTTGCTGGAATGGAGATGGAGGACATCTGTTTTTTTCCTTATACTCTGGACACACATGTACATATAGATAGGGTGGATAGAAAGAAAAAGGGGAGGGGGCAGGGAGGCAGAGAGAGATGATGAGAGAGGGAGATGAAAGAACAGAGAGAGAGGGAAAGATAAAGAGAGGGAGAAGGAGAGAATGAGCGAAAAAGAAAGAGAATTTTGAGATATTTCTGGGCATTCTTTTCCATTTTTTTTAAATCTAAGATACATAAGAGCATGTATCTGTTTTCCTTGAAAATATTGAACATACTACCAAAGATAGGAAAACAAGAATGATACATAAATGGAGGGTTTGAAAGCCTGAAAATGAGTTGACTACATACCCCAAATAGGTATGTTAAATAATGTAGTGATATTGCTCTATATCTTTAACTTGCTCATTACTATATAAATTTCATATGAAATAAAACATGCTCACTAATAAAATGCTATACTAGTGTGTAGAAACATGTGAGGTTCTCTCTCTTAATATATATAATATATACATATATAATATATATTAATTATAAAAGAAAGACAAAAGATGTGCAAAGATGTTGGAAGGAAATGAATGTGGGTAATTCCCATTCTCACATTGAACTTAACTTTAGAACTTAGCAACTAGGGGGTTACATTCTTAAAAGCAGGAAAATTTTTCAAAATAGCACACCCAATTTATGACTTTATAATGAAACACAGTGAAAATGGGAGTTAAGAGAATTATATCAATATCTGAAATTCCTAAACCTTTCCCTTTCAATAGTAATATAAATGATCTACAGTAACAGTTGCAAGAAGCTGTCAAAAAGTTTTTATAATTCATTCTCTCCTGCTCTCCAGTGACTAAGACTGGCCATTTTCAATTTTAACTAGTAGAAATTGATAAAAAAAAATTCTGAGATGCCTTAAGTTCTTTGGTAAACTGAAAAATGGAGGGACAGATTGATAAAAGAAGGCTATTAGTTAGCTGTTTTAAGACATACCTGTCTCTAAAAGGGAAAAGATAAAACTATAAACAAACTAATACAATCTGTAGCCATTGCAAGTAGTGTATAGTTTACTCATCCATAAGATACTGTCATCTCTGTGAAATACATAGCAGGTTATTATCCTCAGTGGATGTACAGCATGGAGCATATTTTTTGATACATATTTTGATGTCCCCAGTGATCTTCTCTTGAGAATATTAATGAATATTCTATGTATGTTAATTACTCATTCTATCTCTAATCTGTAGTATAATGCTTTAAGTTTTAAGATGTCCTTCTACATATATGAGGCCTACCTATTAACCACAGTTAACTCATAAAGGAGGCTACCACCCTCTTGGTAAATATGGAGAACACTGCGTTTACAGAATCATAATATCTAAATTGGAAGATATGCTTACAAACATTTAGGAAGAGCTTCAACCTCAGTAAAAGTCTGCCTGCCTTTAGTCATACCAGCTTGAAATAATAAGTCATATACTCCTTTGATCTCATTTTTAATTAAGTTTCCTTAGAAATTTCAAGGAACACAACTCAGAAAGATATGCTCCAAAAAGTTATAGCAACAGTTTGAAAACATGCAAAGAATAACTGAACCTTAGTGCACACTAAAGCTCTAACCACACAACAGTACTCCTTTAGAAAAGCTGGGATCTAATTAGATAGAAGAAATAGGACAACTAGAAGAATGGGGCATAAGCAATATAAGGAATTACAAACTCATTTTGGAGATTCAAATAATAGTGAATAGATGGTACTAATTAATACAACTTTAAATATTGCATAGAAATTTCAGATATAAGAACAGATGTAATATTGTCAAGCTTTCAAGCAGTGTTTGTCTCAGTGTTGTTGCCTAATCAATGTTTTTGATCAATGTCTTTTCTAATTCATGTGATTCTCTATTAAAACACATTTTGAAATACTATCAGACATTGTTTCTTATTTAATACTTACCTTTATGTTCAATAATATTTAAATACCAAATAAGTTATCATGCTCTATTATATAAGCAACAAAATAGTAGTATAAAATATGTACATTTACTTTTATATTAAGGAACATGTGATGTGTTCAGCTTCTCATGGCATCCTACTGATAATACTAAAGCAAATGGAACACTGAATCATATTGCCACTTAAAAGTAATGTAAATTTGAAGTATAGCTCCCCTCCTTCAGCTCCCCCCAAAATGGGGCACATACTGGGGATAGTTCAATTACCCAGTGGAGGGAAGAAAAGATGTAGACTACTTAAAAAGTAGACCTTTAGCATTTGTTTACATAGAAGCCCAGCTTCCCACTGGCTCCCATGCTTTACCAAGGAAGAGGACAAGCTAGGTGCTATCTCAGTCTGATGCCCACCACTAGTTCTGCCAAGCTGAAGTTAGAGGTGGGTAAAGTTCAATTCACTTCCTAGTCTCCAATAAAAAATTAGGGTTCCTTGGATACATGGTTACACTTAGAGTCAGACAGGAAAAGGATAGTATAATTCATTCCCCAAAGCACAAAGCTTGACCTTTTTAGGATGAAAATATTCAAAAGTTTCAGACCTGGTTTACAAAGTAAGTTTATAAGTCAATCCATGAAGTAAAATTCCAAGATAGATACTTCTCTCTCATATATGTATGTGCATCTCTCTGGAAAATTCCCTCAAACTGCTTTATTTGAAAAGATTGTAAGACAAGGAACATAAAAGTGAACACACATTTCACAATTGTGTTGAATTGAAATCCAAGCTTCACAAAAGCTTGTATTCTTTATTTTCAATTAAGTATTAATGTTTAGGCCTAACCCAAAGAAACTTTATTTTAACCTTTACTGTGTGTGTGTGTGTGTGTGTGTGTGTGTGTGTGTGTGTGTGTGTAACTGTGGAAAGCCACCATATAAGTTCATTATGTACATTATAATACAAGATGTGTGTGTCAGCCACCTGACAAGAAAAAGCCATTTCAGTTACTGTACATTTTAAGAGGCATTCACGGATTCCAACCATCCAAGTTACTCAATTCATGAGATTCTTCATATCTAGTCTTATTTGATCACATTTTTATCCTGACTAAAACTTCATTGAATGTATTTGTTCTAATATTCTAATTGACTATTTTGGTGGTATGTGAAACTAGATGATGATAGTTAAGAGCATTCCTATTAATATATAATATTCTGAATAAATAAGAAAAAGATATATTAGGGAATCACTAACATTGTTAAAACTTGAGTCCTCTTTTATCTCTGTACACTGATATTTCTCTCTCCCTCAAATACAATAACTCCATGGTAGATGGACAATTATATAAACTCATTCAGAAATTTTAAAAATGGAAAATTTCCATATAAACTTGTTTATGATATAACTTTTAGAAAAACTGACACTGTAGGGATGATTCTGGGATAGAAATAAAATACATTGACTGTAGTTAGCTCAACATCCCATGATTTTTCATTTTAGTCACTAATTCTCTTGAAAATTGCAAATTAGTGATTACAATTAGAACAAGAGTGCTAATTTTCATTTGCTAAATGCTGTTGTATAAAAAACAGCCTTTTGATAAATCAAATCCATTAACATCAGTACTATCACATATTAATAGTTTATGGTTACAGTTTGTTACTTTTGTTTTGAATACCTACATAAGGCCATAATTGAAATATAAGAAGAAAAATAAAAGTACAAAAGATGGTACATTACAAACCCATGTGATTGTGTTTATGTGAGTATGTATGTTTGCATAAAAAAAGCATGCATGAATCGAGGGATCCTTTTGTATGTTATAGACTTGATAATGATTTAATTACTAATGTTACTAATAAAGAACCTATGATTGAGGGTATATGACATCTCTAAATGCATATAATCAAATATTAATTACATTTTATTTAAATGTACAATAGAAGCAAAATTCATCAAACTTTTAAAATCAAAGATATAACTTTTAAGAATTCATTATTTCTTCTTATAAATGTATAATATTTTCTATATTATCATATTATCATATATCAAACATTATTTAATATATGATATAAATTATAATAAAGGTAAAATATGAATATAGAAAAAAATTAATATAATATGTGTCCTTTGAAATTTTACATACAATTACTTAAATTATGTTTCAAGAAATACAACTGGAAGCTAAAATAAGTAGCATCATAATTTAAATATATCTTTAAACATAGTATCAAATTCTACTGATGTAATAGTGGATTCATTATAACAAAATCAAGTAATGTATATACATTATTCCTGCAACTATGCTATTGTTAAAATTACCAGTGGTATATAATATCTTGAAAATAATAATACTGGAATAAACACGTTTACTGAACTGTACTTTAAAACACTATGAAAACAATGCCAGTTAGCTAGGCTGAACTAATAAAACAGAAGGAAGACTGAAGTATGGATACTTCATTCCTCCCTAAAATAGGGAATAAAATACCCATGAAAGAAGTTACAGAGACAAAGTTTGGAGCTAAAACGAAAGGATGGACCATCCAGAGACTGCCCCAACCAGGGGTCCATCCCATAATCAGCCACCAAATGCAGACACTATTGCATATGCCAACAAGATCCTGCTGAAAGGACACTGATATATCTATCTCTTGTGAGGCTATGCCAGTGCCTGGCAAATATAGAAGTGGATGCCCACAATCATCTATAGGATAGAACACAGAGACTCTAATGGAGGAGCTAGAGTTATTACCCAAGGAGTGAAGGGGTCTGCAACCCTATAGGTTAAACAATATGAACTAAGCAGTACCCCCCAGAGCTTGTATCTCTAGCTGCATATGTAGCAGAAGATGGCCTAGTCAGCCATCGTTGGGAAGAGATGCCCCTTGGTCTTGCAAATTTTATATGCCCCATACAGGGGAACACCAGGGCCAAGAAGTGGGAGTGGGTGGGCAGGGTAGCAGGGTGGGGGGAGAGTATAAGGTACATTCGGGATAGCATTTGAAATGTAAATGAAGAATATATCTAATAAAATAATTTTTAAAAAGAAGGAAAGGCCTAGAACAATAAGTGACCATAAAGGAGGATGTAAATAATCCTGTAAATTAGTCTTCTTTCTCAATATAAGCATTTATCCCCCAAATAAGAAAGTAAAAAAAAAATCTTGCTATTCAGATGTCACAATCATGTTTGTCAGTGTCCTAGACAAAAGACATAAATGGTCCTCATTGCCTTGCTCAAAAGTGTGATAGAAGTTGTGGATATGACACTTGAACATAAGCTGGTTTTACACATTGGACTGGAGAATCCTGCTGGATGAAGCATTTAGTGGAATGATGTATACTATGGATGAATACTTGTAGAAATGCTTAGATCTGGATGTTGTTCAGAGAAGATGTTCAGCAAGTATTTGAAACAAAATAGAAGAAAGTTAATGAATAAGAAAATTGTTCAAATTATAAAAGGTAAGAAGAACAATGCTCATTTCTAATTTTCCAGAATTACATTCAATGAGGACTTTTTTTGGTTGTATAGAATAGCATTTCCTAAACACAAGTTGAGTTTGGGAGGACGTAGAATATCTTAGGGATCAGATAAGTGGTCTTGACTAGAGTACTGATGCAAATGAGAACTGGATTCGAAGAATAAGTGTTACCCTCCTTACACCACCATTGCTAATGTGTCCATGTGGAAGATATTGGCAAATGCTGAAACTAAGAATGAGAGACTCGGAACATTTCCAAAACAAACAGTACTCAGGTTGTGGTATATCCATACGTTATTGCATACGTTAGCATAGATTTACAGTGAGTCTAATGATTAAGTGAATACTGGTGGTTGTCTTTCAATTTCTGTCTTAGTAGGGAAAGGACCAAGAAATACTTTATAGGTTACTGATATAAACATTTTTGCTGGAATGGTAGATAGTGGAGAAAGTGGAAAAGAATTTGAGGAAATTTCAGATATCCTTAAGATTTTTTTCTCCTTCCAATCATAAGTCCAAAGCACTTCTAGGGCAGATCTGTGTCCTGGAAATCTCAAAGCTCTAAACAACAGATTTATGTATGATGCATAATCACTTAAACACAACCACCTTGGGGCCCTAACATTCTGGCAAGTGACTCTATGGCCAGTACAGCTGTGATTCAGACAGATTTCCATTACACTAATACAAGTATAGACTCTATAGCATATAAATGATGTTGGTTTCAAGAAGAGTCATGTGCTTATGAAAGATTTAACCAAGATTTCAAAAAGCAAACCTTGCAACACAGGAGTTTGTTATGGAGTTTGAACTCCTGAAGCAAGCCTAATGAGAGCATGGGATTGAAACGATGTGGAAAACCTAAAATGTCTAAAACATAGCAATTGGAAATGCTGTCAGAAAATCTTGAGTTGATAAACATATAAACAAGAAAGGGATGAGGATCGGACATCCCTAGGCTATGTGTCTGATTGAGATCTTACTATGTCCTTTGCTGATTACTTACTCCACTGTTTTGTAATGCAGATATTTATTCCATGAATAGTCCACCATTTCAACATGGAAGACATTTATTTGTTAATTTCATAAATAAATGTAATTTTAACAATTTTCCTTAACCTCAGAGGAAACATTCGGGCTATAATTTTGAATAACTTAGTAACACTTAAGAATTTGGATTGTTGTGGATAATAACAATTCATTATTTTCACATTTAAAAAACTGAATTCTGAGGTAAACATCCATTAATTTTATATTATTTGCCTTCAAACATTAATGTATTAGAATCTTGAACCTTATTTTGATAGTACAAAGTTAGATTTGAACCTTTAAGAGGTGGACACTTCTGAGAGACTCAGAGGCCATTTGTGTTGTGAATTTGGCCACTAATTTCTCTGACTACATGTGTTGGCATGAGGTCTCCTCTAACATGCTCTCTCAACATCATGATGCTACCAACATCAAGTTCTCACCAGAGCAAACACCAATGCTTTTAACTTTCCCTTGAAATATTTAGAATTACAAACTAAATAGACATTGCTCCTTGAAAAATATTACTCAGCCTTGACCATTTTATTGTAACATGTAAAATTGACTAAAGCTATCCAGCGATATCTGAGACAATAAATGTATCCTATTTAAGTCAAAGTTTTGTTAATTACATACAGCCATATATAACTCTACCCACAATTCAATCTTAGTTTCTTCAATGGTTTAATGTTCTTCTACCTTTACATGTACATGTTCAAAAATTATATACCTCAGAAATAACTTAGGATTTTTCTTTAAATTTCTTTCACTTTAATAGAATTACCATTTTCTTGGTGCCTCTGTACTTTTCTGCATTTATTTTTAGAATGATCAGAGAAATTTGTTTTGATTTTAATAGAAATCATATTGAGCTGAGCCTATAAGTATAACTGGGTAATATTAATTTGTCTTCTGATCCATAAATGCAGAATTTTTCTCATATTTTTAAAATTAAAAATATTTTTTATTATCCAGATTTTGTTCATTTTTCCAAGCATCATTGTAGAATGTGCCATATTACTAGTTTCACTTCAATTAAGTCCGTGCTGTTAGATAGGGATGCTTGTTTTTCCATATATTGGTCTTATAACCTGAACTGTTTTTTTTTTTTTTTTTTTTTTTTTTTAAACCAGAAAACAAGTTTGCTTTTAATGGAGAATTCAAAAACAAGGTAAAGATGAGGATGTGTTTGAGTGCACACCTCTTGATGTCTGACAGCACATGCTCCACTCAGATGATCTCATGTGAATGTTCATAGCATAGAGGGAAGACAGAATGCACTTGATTGATGTCTATTCAAGGGGGTTAGCATTAATTTTTTAGGAATATTTAAATGAGTCAACAGGGCTAATCTACTTATTTTTTTTTTAATTTTTCTTTTTTTTTTATTATTATTATTTTCTTTATTTACATTTCAAATGCTATCCCGAAAGATTCCCATACCCCTCCCCCCACCTCTGTTCCCCTACCCACCCACTCCCACTACTTGGCCCAGGCCTTGCCTTGTGCTAGGTCATATGGAGTTTGGAAGACCAAGGAGCCTCTATTCCCACTGATGGCCGATTAGGTCATCTTCTGCTACAAATGCAGCTAGAAACACAAACCCAGGGGGTACTAGTTAGTTCCTGTTGTTGTTCCACCTACAGGGTTGCAGCCCCCTTCAGGTACTTGGGTACTTTCTCTAGTTCCTGCATTGGGGACCCTGTGTTCCATCCAGTAGCTGGCTGTGATCATCCATTTCGGTATAACCTGAACTGTTACTGAACTTGAATTTTTAGTTTTATGAAAGAATTTTTGTAGATTTCTTGATCTTTTTATGTTGATAATTATGTTTTTCTATGTTTCCCTAAAGTAGAGATTATCTTATTATTCCTTTTCAATGTACATGTTTTATTAGTTTTCTATTCTTATTTCAGTTTTTAAAATGATATATTATAATTAACAACAGCAGGAAAATCTTACATTGTTGTCTTCTTCCAGATATGAAGGGTAATATATAGTATCTTAAAATTAAGTACAATGGTAGGTATAAGATTTTCTTTAAAATATTTTTACTAAGTTGAAGTAACTTTATTTTTCACTAAGTTGAAGGTGGCTTTTAAGTTATTTCCCTCCAATTCTAAATTCACAATAGACATCATCAGGAATACGTGTCGTAAATATTTTCAATTAATTTTTCTTCAGTTTCAGTGGATATTTCTTTTTTGCATGGTAGGTTATAGTATGCTAATTTTGAAAACCATGTAAGAATAACAAACGTGAACTATATCTAAGTGGTCACAGTTTCAGAATTAATGATTTGTCTTGTGCAGAATTATGTTAAGCAATCCAAGAAAAATAAACTAAGGCTGACCAAATAAATTCATGTATTAAAGATTACTATTTTACAGAGATGTAGTCATTTAAATTAACAGAACTTAGTTAATATAGAAGCACGAAGCAGCCCTCACAAATATATATTACACATTTTGAGAGATAGTTACACAAACTATTCAACTGGGAAAAACTTGTCTTTCCAACAAATGTTTCTGAGCAAATGAGTATTCATAATCAAGCACAAAATTGATTCCTGTTTCAGTCACTGAACTCACTGTGGATCATAGCATTGAATTTAAGACTATAACGTTTGTATCACCTCCACCACCACCACCACCAACAACAACAATAGCAACAACTGGCTTAGGATAAGATAGAATATCTGTTGTTTCTTACAATTACAAGTGGATCTAATTAGTAAATTTTTCATTTTAATTTTTTTTGGAATTTTAGAAGATATATTCTTGCTCCAGACATGAATATATATAATTGGAAATTTCACAAAATAGACTGTGGCTAAAGATTGATTACATGAGCGACACATTATACATTTTAGTCTTGGACAGACAGCAGCAGTGCTAACTTAGACTAAAAAATAGATAAAGTATGCTGACATAAAAAGATGATCAATCACAGTGATCTACACTAGAATTTAGTTTTATTTTCAAATTCATTTTAGAGAATAATATTTGCATATTATTTAATTCATAAAGGATTACAGTTTCTTTTCTACTAAAAAGTATTTAAAAATAAAGTTTGATTTATTTGTGAACTAAGAGACCTATTAAGCAAGAGCAATTAAAGGCAAGAGTATGACACTAGGAGTTTTGTCAAATATTCCTATTTTTCTAGTTATGTGTTTTGTGCTTTTTGGTTTGAATCCCTTCACCACAGCTGGAGAGTTTTCTTAAACTATCATGCATATAAGCAGGGCTTATCCAATCAGGGCTATCTACAGCCCCATGACAGTTTTGTAGACTTTCAAATAAATCTACAAAGAGAAAGTGCACTCTGGGTTTACTATAAATGACAATGAAATAACCAGGCCTGTTTCCTATGACTGACTTTAAGGCTGTTTGATCAACGTCGAAGCAAAGTTTGAAGATAATTACCCTTGGAGTCTACAAAGAGGCCTTGTATGAGTATATTGACACTTTCAAAGGACTGCTGTAATTATTTTGATCACTGCTGTTTCAAATTGTCTTAGTGTATCTTTGTAGATCAGAAAACTAATATTTTCCCTTTGAAGATAAAGTTTGAGCTGACTTTAGTTTACCTATTAAGTGATTTAATAGAAACCCAAAGAGCTAGAGTTTAACAGATAACCAATGTTCATAGTTGAACTAGTTTATTTTTAGAGACTTAAATACACCTAATGTTCTCTTATCAGTGGTAATACTCTTTGATGTCCCAAATGTAGAACTACTAATATTTAATAAAGTTTCACATTTCTATGACCTTCAATCCAAACTATTTATACTGCAATGTAATAATGGTAATAATAATTATAGTTTCTTAATTACAACTTGCCATGCTCTGTACTTTTAGAAATGTAGTACCTATACAAATAGTTTATTTTCATTTTGAAGATGATAATCATTGTGAAGATGAAATGTGAAGGATATTCATATGAAAATATAATTGAACTAGCTGGTTGTATTAGGATAAAAAAGACTTCCTTTATGAAGTGGCATGCAAATACAAGCAAAGAATGAGTAACCATGAAAGCACAGCTGGAGGAAGGATATAAAAGTGTAGGTCAAAAAATATCATCTGTAATGACAGACATCAGAAAGAAATACAAGCCACTTATTGAATTTAGGTAATTTAAAGAGGAGGTGAAATAGGAGGAAGAATATGCCCATGCCAGAAAAGAGGAGTCCATCTAGACTTAAAATATTGTAAACACTGCCTTTTATTCTT
Organism: Mus pahari; assembly: GCF_900095145.1. Classification (NCBI taxonomy): domain Eukaryota; kingdom Metazoa; phylum Chordata; class Mammalia; order Rodentia; family Muridae; genus Mus; species Mus pahari. Next base: position 57,276,615 of record NC_034613.1, read on the forward strand.
ACATGATCAAATTTTGAGAAACCTAATCTTTGTATGTTCTATAAAATCCACAATTTTGCAACATAACAAATTGCATATGTGTTGTAAATTTAGATTGCAATATAACAAATTGCATATGTGTTCTAAGTTTAGATTGTAGATTAGACACATGGACACTGACAAGATCCCTGAAATCATGCAAGTGAGAAATGGCAGTTATTGCAGTAGAGTTGATAAAGAATGGTTAAATTCTAGTTATTTTAGAACAAAATGAGACTTGGTTCTGTGATAAAGAACATTTTAAGAGTAGAAGTGGTATAGATCTGGGATTATGTCTTTCATATCTACTGGCTATGGATTCTCCTCCAACCTTTTCCTACCCCCTACCTCTTTTCTCTCCTGATTTCATGTGTCTATTTTTTACTCACTGAGTCAACTTAAAATTGTCTGTAATGTGTATGGATGTAAGATCATCTGTAGGCCTTTATCCCTGTAGAAAATTGACTCGCCCTCTCCCAAGAGCCAGAAAAAAATTAACATGTTCATATATGAAGATTTTGTTTGGTTTGGGGATAAACCTTATTAAGACTGGCATGTCTGTAACACAGACAAACAAAGGTATAGATGATAGATAGATAGAAAGATAGATAGATAGATAGATAGATAGATAGATACATAGATAGATAGACAGATAGATAGATAGATAGATAAGCATGAGATATGGAAATTAGAGTTTAGCCTAGAAATACCTATTTCTGTTTTTTTTTTTTCAAGAATAGAATTTCTAAGTTAGATTACCCAGGGAAATAATAAAGTGAGAACATGGCACAAATACACCCCCAAGACAGGAAAAGACAGTCTTTTAAAGGAAGATGGAAAGAAATGATAAAATAAACACACCTAAATGGAAATATTGTAAAATCATGGGGTGCACATAGATAGTAATTATTTCTAAAGCAAAATTAAAAGATTTTGCTAAAGTCACCAAATTAAGATAAAAACTTAAGCACAACCATTAGATTTAATTGTCTTCTTCTTATTATTATTTTTGTTGACTTCTATTTTGTGTATATAGGTATATTGCTTGCATATATATATATGTGTACCTGTGCATGCACTACCTGTGGAGGTCAGTAAATGGTGAGATGAAATGAAATTGTAGTTATAGATGATTAAGAACTGACATGTGTGCATTGGTAATCACATCTGAGTCCTCTACAAGCATAGCAAGTGCTGTTAACTGCTGAGCCATCTCTCCAGGCCTAGCATTTATTTTAAACATAATGATAACAATACTACAACTTATATTAATAAGGAAAGCTGATGTACACTATACAGTTCAATTTAGGTTGCATTTCCTGTATGCATCACAATAACCCTATTGATATCTCTGATTTAAAAAAAAAAAAAAAAAAAAAAAAAAAGGAATTAAGGTAACAGGTCCTGCTGCTTGGGACACATCTCCCATCAACCGCCCACCCTCCTGAATACCACTCCTCTTCCATCCCTTCCATCCCTTCTGCCCAGTCCTTGCTTCTGGGGCAGACCCCTAGTTTGGTCTGCTCCTGTGAAGGCTCCATATTCTGATCCATCTATTCTGATCCATCCTAGAGGACCCACTGCACTCAGAGCAGTTGGTCCTTTCTGCTGGGGCAGACTACTAGTTGGTCTGCTCCTGTAAAGATACCATATCCTGATCCATCCTAGAGGACCTGCTGCACTGAAAGCAGTTGTCTGAAGGCCTCCTAGGAGATCTACTGCAGCCAGGGCAACTGCTCTGCCACTGTGAAGAGCCCGCAGTTGAAGCCACATAGGTGGTCATATACAGCCAGGGCAATAGGCCTACCAGGAGTATTGAAGCAACACAGGGACAAAAGAGGCAGACTCCATATATTCACCCAGAACAACAAACACCCTAGATATCTAGATGGCAAGAGGCAAGTTCAAGACCATTATCAACAGAGCCAAAATATTTGGGCATCAACAAAACCCACTTCTCCCACCACAGCAAGCCCTGAATACACCAACACACCTAAAAATCAGAAATCTGTCCTAAAATCCTATCTCATGAAGATAATAGAGTCCTTTAAGGAGTATATCAATAACTCACTGAAAGAAATACAGGAAAGCACAGGTAAACAGATGAAGGAATTGAATAAAGCAATCCATGACCTAAAAGTGGAAGTAGAAACAACAAAGAAAACACCAAAGGAGGCAAACCTGGAAATGGAAAACCTATGAAAGAGGTCAGGAATTACAGATGTAAGTATTACCAACAGAATACAAGAGATAGAAGAGAGAATCTCAGGTATAGAATATATGGTAGAAGAGATTGACACAACTGTCAAAGAAAATTCAAAACATAATAAAATCTCCTAACTCAAAGCACCAGGAAATTCAGCACACAATGAAAGGAACAAATCTAAGAATAATCAGAATAGGGGAGAACAAAGATTCTTAGCTCAAAGGACCTGAAAATATCTTCAACAAAATGATAGAAGAAAACTTCCCCAATCTAAAGAAAGTGATAGACATAAAGATACAAGATGCCTGTAGAACACCAAATAAATGGGACCAGAAAAAAAATCTTCTAGTTATATATTTATCAAAACACTAAATGCACAGAGCAAAAATAGAACATTAAAAGCTGCAAGGGAAAAAGCCAAGTAACATACAAAGGTAGAACTATCAGATTTACACCAGACTTCTCAACAAGAGACTATGAAAGCCAGAAGATACTAGTCAGAGGTCATACAGACACTAAGAGAACACAAATGCCAGCCCAGGTTACTATACACAGCAAAACTCTCAATCAACATAGATGTAGAAACCAAAATATTCCAGGACAAAACCAAATTCAAACAGTACCCATCTACCAATCCAACCCTACAGAGGATCCTGGAAGGAAAACTCCAAAACAAAGGAAGGTAACTACACCAAAGAAAGGACAAGATATTAAGCGTCTCACAAGAAAGTCAAAAGCAGAGAACCACAAGCACATAAAGCCACCTACAAAAATAAAAATATCAGGATCTAACAATCATCTCTTTTTACTATCTCTCAATATTAATGGATTCAACTCACCTATAAAAAGACATAAGCTGACAGACTGGATACACAAACAAGATAGAGCATTTTGCTGCATAGAAGAAACACACCTCAATAGCAAAGACAGGCACTATCTCAGAGTAAAAGGATGGAAAAGGTATTCCAAGCAAATGGTCCCAGGAAACAAGCAGGAGTTGCCATCCTAATATCCAATAAAATAGACTTTCAACCAAAAGTTATCAAAAGTGATGAAGAAGGACACTTCATATTCATCAAGGAGATAATCCACCAAGAGAAACTCTCAATTCTGAACATCTATGTCCCAAATGCAAGAGTACCCAATTTCATAAAGGAAACTTATTAAAACTCAAAACATACATTGAAGCCCACATAATAATAGTGGAAGATTTCAGCACCCCACTCTCTCCAATGGGCAGGCTATTGAAACAGAAACTAAACAGAGACGCAGTGAAACTAAGAGAGGTTATGAACCAAATGGATTAACAAATATCTACAGAACATTTCACCCTAAAAGAAAAGAATACATCTTCTCAGCACCTCATGGTACCTTCTCCAAAATTGACCATATAATTGGTCACAAAACCACCATCAACTGATATAAGAAGATTGAAATAATACCATTCAGCCAGGCGTGGTGGCACATGCCTTTAATCCCACCAATAGGGAGGCAGAGGCAGGTGGAATTCTGAGTTCGAGGCCAGTCTGGTCTACAAAGTGAGTTCCAGGACAGCCAGGGCAATACAGAGAAACCCTGTCTCGAAAAACCAAAAAAATAAAAAAAATAAAAAAATAAAAAATATCATTCATCTTATCAGATCACCATGGCCTAAGGCTGGTCTTCAGTAACAGCATAAACTACAGAACGCCAACATACATGTGGAAACTGAACAACTCTTTACTCAGTGATAACTTGGTCAGGGAAGACATAAAGAAAGAAAGAAATATTTCCTGGAATTTAATGAAAATGTTGATATATCATACCCAAACTTGTGGGGCACAATGAAAGCAGCACTAAAAGGAAAGTTTATAGCACTAATTCCCTGGAAAAGAAACTGGAGAGATCTTATATTAACCACTTAACAGCACACCTGAGAGCTCTAAAACAAAATGGAGCAAATTCACCCAGGAGGAGTATAAGGCAGGAAATAATCAAACTCAGGGGTGAAATCAACAAAATAGAAACAAAGAAAACAATACAAAGAATCAGCAAAACCAAAAGCTGGTACTTGAAGAGAGTCAACAAGATAGATAAACCCCTAGCGAAACTAACTAAAGGGCCAAGAGGCAATATTCGAATTAGTAAAAGCAGAAATGAATAGAAAGATATAACAGCAGAAATGGGGAAAATTAAAAAAATCATTAGATTCTACTATAAAAGAGTATACTCAACAAGACAATAAAATACAGATGAAATGGACGGTTTTCTAAACAGTTGCCACATACCAAATCAAGAGCAGGTAAACTATCTAAACAGATCCATATCACAGAAGGAAATAGATGAAATCATGAAAAACCTGAGAACTAAAAAAGACCAGGGACAGATGGATTTAGTGCAGAATTCTACCAGACCTTCAAAGAAAACCTGATATCAATTTTCCTCAAACAATTCCATAAAAAAGAAACAGAAGTAACACTACATAACTCATTCTATGAAGTCATAATTACTCTGATACCTAAACCACACAATGACCCAACAAAAAGAGAACTTCAGAACAATCTCACTTATGAATATCAATGCAAAAATACTCAATAAAATACTTGCAAATTGAATCCAAGAGCACATTAAAAGTATCATTCAGCATGAACTAGTAGGTTTCATCTCAGGGATGCGAAGTTGGTTTAATATATGAAAACCCATTAATGTAAACCAATATATAAACAAGCACAAAGAAAAAAATCACATGATCATCTCCTTAGATGCAAAAAAAAAGCATTTGACAAAATACAACATCCCTTCATGTTAAAAGTATAGGAGAGATTAGGAATTCAAGGCTCACACCAAAATATAATAAAAGCAATTTATTGCAAACCAACAGCCAATATCAAATTAAATGGAGACTTACTTAAAGCAATCCCACTGAAATCAGGGACAAAGCAAGGATGAACACTCTACTCTCTCTGTATCTATTCAATATAGTACTCAAAGTGTTAGAACAATAAGGCAAAAAAAAGATATATCAAGGGAATACAAATTGGTAAAGAAGAAATAAAGGTATCGTTATTTGCAGATGATATGATTATAAATATAATATATAATACATATATTAATATATATATATCCTCAAAAATTCTACCAGAGAACTTCTCCATCTGATAAACAACTTCAGTAATGTGGTCAGATATAAAATTTACTCAAATAAATCATTAGCCTTCCTTTATACAAAGTATAAACAGGCTGAGAAAGAAATTAAAGAAACAAGCCCTTCACAATAGCCACAAATAATATAAAATATATTAGGGTAACTCTAACCAAACAAGTGAAGGACTTGTATGACAATAATTTCAAGTCTCTCAAGAAAGAAATTGAAGATCTCAGAAAATGGAGAGGTCTCCTATGCTCATGGATTGACAGAAGTAACATAGTAAAAATGGCCATCATACCAAAGGCAGTCTATAGATTGAATGCAATCCCCATCAAAATCACAATGTAATTATTCAAAGCTATAGAAATAGCAATTCTCAAATTCATCTGGGAAGGCAAAAAACCCATGATAGTGAAAACTATTCTCAACAATAAAAGAACTTCTGGGGAATCAACATCCCTGACCTCAAGATGTACTAAAGAGCAACAGTGATAAAAAACAAACAAACAAACAAAAAACCCCACAGTATTGGTATAGAATCAAACACATTGATCAATGGAAAGGAATTTAAAAGCCAGAAATAAAACCACATAGTTACACTCAGTTGATCTTTGACAAAGATGCCAAAAATATACAATGGAAAAAAGAAAGCAACTTCCATAAATGGTGCGGGTCTAACTGGATGTCTGTATGTAGAGGAATGAATAGACCCATATTTGTCACCTTTTACAAAGCTCAAGTCCAAGTGGATCAAGGACCTTAACATAAAACCAGATACATTGAATCTAATAGAAGAGAAAGTAGGAAAGACCCTTGAACTCATTGGCACAGGGGGAAATTTCTTAAACAGAACTTCAATGGCTCATGCTCTAAGATCAAGAATTGATAAGTGTGACCTCATGAAACCGGAAAGCTTCTGTAAGGCTAAGGACATAGTCAATAAGACAAATCAGCAAGCTACAGATTAGGAAAAAATCTTTACTAACCCCTCATCTGATAGATGGCTAACATCCAAAATAGATAAAAAACCTCAAGAAGTTAATCGCTAAAAAGCCAAACAACCCAATCAAAAAATGGGATATAGAATCTTACTGAGAATTTACACCTGAAGAATCTTGAATGGCTGAGAAGCACCTAAATATGTTCAAAGTCCTTTGTGATCAGAGAAATGCAAATCAAAACAACCCTGAGGTTTCACCCTACAACAATCAAAATGGCTAAGACCAAAAAGCTCAGGTGACAGCACATGTTAGAGAGGATGTGGAGAAAGAGGAACAGTTTTCCATTGCTAGTGGGATTGCAAACTGATACAACCAATCTGGAAATCAATTGGAAGGTTCCTCAGAAAATTGGAAACTGGTCTACCTGAAGACCAAGCTATACCAATCTTGGGAGGATACCAAAATGATGCTCCACAATGCCACAGGGGCACATTCTCTACTATGTTAATAGAAGCCTTATTTGCAATAGCCAGAAGCTGGAAACAACCTAGATGTCCCAAGGCAGAAGAATGGATACAGAAAACTGTGGTTCATTTACACAGTGGAATACTACTCAGCTATTAAGAATGAGTTTTGCAGGCAAAAGGATAGAACTAGAAAAAAATCATACTGATTGAGGTAACAACTCTGACACAAAAGCACTTGCATGGTATGTACTCACTAATAAGAGGATAATAGCCCCCCTCCCCCCCAAATCAAAACCATACCAAATACTCAATATACAGTACATAGAACTCAAAAAGTTCAACAAACTGAAGTGCCCAAATGAGGGTGCTTCAGTACCACTTGGGAGAGAGAAGAAAGCAGTCACAAGTGGAGAGGTAGGGAGGTACCTGGGAGGGAAAGTGGATAGGGCCATGGAGTAGGAGGAAGATGGGAACCTGATCTGGTATTGGGTGAGGGAAAAGGACTGAAGCTCTGAGGGCCAGCAGAAAGAATAGAAACAGGCAACCTCAGGAAATAGGAGGTTAGGGGGACACCCCCCCAGAATGCACCAGAGACCTGGGAGGTAAGAGACTTTCAGGAATCAAAGTGAGGGACCGTAGATGAAATGCTGGACAGTAAGGAGAGGGAACTTATCGAGCCCACCTCCAGCAGGAAGACAGGATGTCAAGTGAGGGATGGGGGTTGCCATCACACAGTCACATCTCTGACCCATAATTGTTCCTGTCTGAAAGCATCACAGGGATGGAAAAAGAGATGAGTCTGAGGAGAAGAAGGTCCAGTGACAGGTCCAAAGTGGGATCCAGCTTAAAGGGAGGCCCCAAATTCTGACACTATTACTGAGGCTATGGGGGCTCACAAAAAGGGACCAAGTATGACCACACTCTGGAAGACCCAACATGCATCTGAAAGAGTCAGATGCAGATACTTGCACCCAACCAATGGACTGCTGTGGTTAAATTAGGGATGGTTGAACACACATATGGTAGAGTACTTCTGGGTCTGTGTTCACTCAGAGATGTTACACCTAACACTCAAGAGACTGGAGGCCTCAGGGAGTTTAGAGGTCAGGTGCGGTGGGGGGTGGGGGCATCCATGTGGAGACAGGGGTGTGGGGAAGGAAGTATGGGAAGTGGAGCAGTTGGAGGGTGAATGTGCAGGCAGGGAATGGAATATGGATTGTAAAAAATAAATTAATTTAAAAATTTAAAAATTACACTTATAAAATATTTTATTTCCTGTGCATATCTGTATCTGTTTCAGTAGATCAGGAACTCTAATAGAAGAGCTGAGGGAAGAATTGAAGGGTCTGAAGAGGATGGGAACCCACAAGAAGACCAACAGAATCAACTAATCCAGACTCCAGGGAGCTCTCATATACTGAGCCACCAACCAAAGAGCATACATGGGCTGGACCAAGGTCCCTGGCCCATATGTAGCACATAGCCACCTCAGGTTCCACGACTGCTTTGTCTGGCCTCAGTGGGAAAGGATGTGCCTGATCTGGTGGAGACTTGATGTGCCAGGGTGGACCATTTAGCATTTGGGAAAGAAAGAGAGAGAGAGAGAGAGAGAGAGAGAGAGAGAGAGAGAGAGAGAGAGAGAGAGAACATACTGATAAAAAACATAAAATTATAAAGTACAAATTTCATGGATAATAGCAGATGTACATATATATGACATATACTGAATAATATAAAAATATGCTAATAAGAATAATTCTAAAACCAGACATACAGTAATATGAAGAATGAGTCTAAACAAGCTTCAGGGTTCAGATGGTGTTTAGAGAAGGTTGGAACATACAGTCACCTGTATTCAATTTATACACGTACAAAATTTTTAAAGAACAAATTCAGTAAAAGGTATAAAATTATTTTTTTTAAGTTTCAACATCACCTTAAGGTTGCATTTTATTTCATTTACCAATGCACTTACTAAAAATGAATCAAATCTCTAATGTGCCAAAGTGCCATAGAACCCAGGAAGGGGAGTTTGTATTTAGACAGAAACAATAACTAGATTCTGAGCAGTGACATGCTGGTGTTAGCTTGCACAGGCATGTGAGAACAGACTGTGCACACTTCTTTCCAATTCCACTTCCAGTGACGTCATGTGATTAGTTGGAAATTAGGCATGGTAGGAGTCTTATCACAATGAAATGGATAAAAAATAGAATCAGGTTGCTGTTGTTTCTTTTTCTTCATAGGCACCACCATAACAATAGATTTGGCTATAGTCTTATACTTGTAAACAGCATGCCGATTGAAGAAGAAATGTAGAGACATAGATTTTCACGGAGATAAGCTCTGAAATCCATTTTATTAATGGTACTGATTCTCTCATTTTAGCATGCATAGAAATGACAGAGATTTCTGGTTAAATGCCAATGTTAATTTAGTATAATTGGTCTTTTGTGTAATGTTATGAGATTTCATAGCATTCCTAGTGAAGTCCATGTTAGTTTAAAAATAATGCAGCTAGTAAAGGGTTATAAAGCTAATGTTTAATTTCCTTCATCTGAAGATTTTTTTCTGCTAATTTTCCTATTAAAAGCTAAAATGAAAACTTCTACAAAATTCTACATGAATGATATTTGAGCACAGTTGTAGTGGTATTTCCAGTTTATAGTAGATAATTTATTTTCCCCAAATAAGCCAATTATTCTACTAAAACTCAAATAAAACTAATATATAGAAATATTTCAATAAAACCAAAATATAAGATAATTTTTAAAATTAACCTACTCTTAAAATATATCAGCATAAAACAAAGCAAAGGATGTTGTGGGGTAACTATTTCTTCAGAGCTACAAAAAAGAATTACAGCCATGGTCTACAAAATTTGAAGCACATCAATGAAATTCTGCAAAATATAAAACAGAATAAGGGTTAAGATGCATGGATAGAACACATACTTTTTTAAATCTCAAAAAATCCTTCAGTTCCTCTAAATAATTATTACTACTCTTCCTATTTTTCATTAATTATATTTACTAGAATAGGCAACAATTGTAGCCTCAGAAACCCAGACTGAGTGAAAAAAATGAAACAGGAATTGAGCCTGTAGGAGAAAACTCATATGTTTATCTATTATTCAACCTTGTATCTAGCCAAGATTGTCTGAAGTAGTGTGCACTAGATGGCACACATGTAGACATGCACAGACACACATGACAGACACAGACAGCCAGACAGGAACACGGATGAGAACATAGACACAGACACAGACACAGTGGAGAGGAAGGGAGGGAGGACAGGAGGAAGGGAAAGAGACATAGAAGCAGAGAGAGGGGAAGGAGGGAGAGATAGGGAAACAGAGACAGAGAAACAAAGACAGAGAG
>NC_034613.1:57286896-57288716 GCF_900095145.1 Mus pahari
CCAGCCTCCAGATTAGGTTCACTGGTGAGCCTTCCAATTCTGGATTGTAGTTCATTTCAAATATAGTCAAGTTGACAACCAGGAATAGCCACTACAGGGCCACAATTTGAATCTTGGTAACAGATATTCTTTTCCATTAGCAGAAGACATTTCTGTTATGAGAAACACCATAAGTAAAGCTAAACTGTAAATACTGACATCGTCACATCACTGCATTAGTTTTCAATTCAGAGGTAATAATGTAATATGAATAAACACTAAGCTATTCAGGAAAAATTGAGGCAGATTATTTAAAGCTAGGAATGAAAGGAAGCTGGAGGTCAGTAAATCACTCACATTCTAAGAATAGAAAGATATTTTGAGACAACTATTCACCCCCAAATAAGAACACACAAATTGTATGATGACACAAAGATCTGAAATAAGACTAAGGTACAAAAATCGAGGCACAAAATAGGGAAATGAAACCTAGCAGAACTCACTAAATGAAAAACAGGCAAAGAATACAATCAACAAATGATTAGACTAGAAGAAATTTAATTAAATATTAACTTTGCTGAAAATACTTATTTAGGCTTAATGAACACCACATAAAAGAATTATAATACATAAAAGCAAAATAGATATTGAAATATTAAAAGAAATACCTGAAGACCAGACACAGGTTATGTAGCTCACCCGGAATGGCTATTTTGGTGGAATGAAGCAAGACTTATGAAGGCTAATAAAGGCCGAAATGCGAGGCTAAAAATGATATAATGTTTCTTAAGTGGAAAAATGGCACAGAGCATTCAGGATTAGACTTTATCTAGAAAATAGTTGCTGAGTCTCAAGGATAAATGAAGATCCATGTGGGCATTCAAGAAGAAAGAACAAGTCAGTCATTTACAAAGAAGCTTCTATTCTGTACTTGCCATGGTAGATTAGGTGACACTAAATGTATGCCTCTGGTTAAATATTTTTAAAAAGAAAGAAAGAAAGAAAATGGAAGAAATGTTTGTTTCCAGACTGTGGGAACAGACTGCTCAGAACTTTTGTCCCAACTTAAGGGAAACAAGTTTGCTGAATACTTACTCATGGTAGCTGCATGCCTGCAGCCTTTTGTGAACCAAAAACCCTGAGAGCTAAGGCCACCATACTGGAGTTGATTAGCAAAAAAATAAATATCAGAATTTGAGGAAGAAGGGTCTAGAAATAAAAGAGCAGATAATTATAGTGTACAGAGACATGTAAGGTAACAGCCACAGCTTTCATCCTAAAGATCCCCTTCAATTTTACACTGGGTATTAAGTTAGATTTATGTAGTTTGAAACTCCAAGATGTGAAAATTCCCTAGACATTGAAAATCTTAGCAGTCTTAGAAGTTGGTATCAGATGTAGACAGTTTTGAATTCCAATGATCCATAACAGAGACTAGTAGATACTGAGTGTTAGGTAGAGATCTGAAGAATTATTGCTAAGCAGTGGGTACAGCCTCATGTGTATTCAGAATCTCTCTTAAATTGTGTATGTAGAAAGCCTAAACACAAAATTTGTTTCAAACAACTTAAATTACTACCTAACATAATCTTACTGGATTCCAATGGATAGTTCCAGTCCAGCATTCTCATAGATGGCTCTGGTTTAACCAAGTCTCATAAATCTGCAAAAGGGACAGAAAGTGACAGGGATGTGTCTAGTGAGAAGGAGGGAAGCTAAGAAAGGATAGGAAGAGAGAAACTGCAATGAACTATATAGATGTAGGAAATGTTCAAATAACTACACATGCTCTCTCTCTCTCTCTCTCTCTCTCTCTCTCTCTCTCTCTCTCTCTCTCTCTC
>NC_034613.1:57288946-57291540 GCF_900095145.1 Mus pahari
TGAAATAAAACATCAAAAAAACCCAATCTGAACCTGATAGTATGACTCTAAACCATAGACAAAAAAAAAAAAAAAAAAAAAAAAAAAAAAAAAAAAAACAGTAACCATACAGTAGCCACAGAGCTGTGCAAAACACTCTTATTTTCACTTAATCACATTTATCTACTTTCTGTTTTTTTTCCTATGTGTTTAGAGTCTCATTCAAATAATTTTACTTCACACAAATTGTTCTCCCTATAATTTCTTCAAATATTTTCAGTTTTCTTGTCTCATATGTGGGCCTTTGAACCATTCAAATTTAATTTATTTTTATTTTATAATGGGTAGTCCTTTTGCCCATTGGTAGCTTTGGTTTATTGCTCGGATTTGTACCTCCTTATATGTTCTCTGCATTATCCTCCTGCCTGATGTAAAATGGTAAAGATTTTCTCACTTTCATTAGCCTGTCCTTTTAGTGATACATTCTCTGCCTTACAAATGCTTTTGAATTCCATATATTACCTTATGCCAATTCTTAGGATTAATTCCTGGTTCTATCCAGAAAGTTTTATTTTAAGGTGCTTTCTCTGTTTCCATCTACTAATTTGTTCTTTGATCCATTTTGATATTTTTTCAGCATAGTATACTGAAGACAGTATTATTTGTACCAATGTAAGTTCTTGGAAATAATGATTGCGTAGCATCACTCATTTAACTGAAGTGATAATTGATCTCTCTCTTAGATCATCATAGACCATATTAGAAGGCTGAAGGAAGAGTAAAGAAGTTGGGAAACATATACAAATAATATTCCATGTGGAAGCAGAAGGATTAAATCTAGTGTTCTACGATATAGTGAGAAAACCTACAGTTTACAATAATTTAGATTTATTTAAAAATGAAGTTTTAAAGTTTAATAATGCATCCAAGTGAAATACTGAAAAGACAAAAGAAATTGACAATTAACATCAGTTAATCATTATGTATCCTATACCAGTACCAAATTATTATACTGTATCTCATAAATAGGAACCAATATTACTTATAAATTTTTCAATAAAAGGGCTGATGTGATGACTCAGTGGATAAAGATGATTGAAGTTCTATCCCCAGAACCTAAAGGGTGGGAATAAAGAACCGACTCCTGCAACTCTATGGTTTTCAGTATTGGAAATAGAATGATGTAAAATAGAAATAAGTACGAAAGTCTTTATTCCTAACAATAAGCAAAGTTTTTAAGCAGAATGAGCATAATAAATATTCCTGTGCAAGCCCTTGTTAAATTCATCTGCATTTAATTTTATTTTCAAAACAGTGACAAATAACTAATAAAATACAAAACATACACACTATGGTTCATAGAAAACTGTTGCTCACATTCCTTTCTCTTAGTATGGATTATGTTTTCACAAAAACTGCAAGTTGAAAGGGTTGTTTGTTTTTTTTTTTAAATCCCACAATCTGCTTTCTGAATTTAATCCCATTGTTCTATAATTAAATGTATTTTGTATTGACTATATCCAATGTTTAAAGAATTAGGAAACAAAAAGGATTAAGTGGGCTTACCTTCCTCTAAAAGGACACATTGTAACCTTTTACCAATATTAAATGATAAAACCAAAAAGTTTTCTGATGTCAAGAATTGCTACTATAATCAAAACATTTCTTTATAAATTGCATTATTATTCATGTTACTTGCCAGTTTAAATTATTTCTAAATAAGCCAATTTTTCTCATAAGAAGGTGTTGCAGAGCACTGTTCTCTGGCCAGAAAAGTCATCAAAGTCACCAGAGAAGCTGTAACTACATACAAAATCTGCAAGATCTATTGTGTTGTTCCCTTCTAACATAAGGAGGTGGGGAGTGTGACTTTACCATATAACTCTTGCTCACAGTGTATGTAATTTTGCCTAGGTTGCATGTGATTCTCAGAGGTGATCAAATATATAGAGTGAAAGGATAACTGAAGGTGAATCTTCATCAATGAAGCTGTATTAAGACTATTCAATGATGTGGCTACATTGAGGTTGCTCACATGTCTTTGCATAACCACTCATTCATGCTCTTTAAGTTAAATAAGCTCACTGCTCTCCTGATTCAGACTCTGATGGTGTTGTACTTTGGTCTGTGGTGGGAATGTTCTCTGTGATAGGAAATAATGTTTGGATATCTCTAGGAAAAAGGTTAAGCAGTGAAATGTGATGATGCCTTAAAAATACTAATTGCTTAAGATATCATTATGATGTACATCTTTTGTAAAGCTCATAAGGATGATTAAGCTAGGTGGACACAAATAATTTTCATTAAGTTGCCATGCCAAACTGTTTCCGCTCACCTTATATGTCCATGCTTGGCAGCAATACTTCCCATTCTGGTTTCTTCTAAGAGATAACCAAAAAAAGTATAATACAATGAAACAAACAAATAAACAAAACAAAACATCATGTTGAAGTTCTACAAAGTAAGCTAAAAGAAAGTAATAAAGGTCCAAGATCAGGCACAAGAATCGGAGACCCGCACAACTGGAGGCTATCATGTAGAAGAATGAGAATCGATCCATTCTTATCTCCTTGTACAAAGCTCAAGTCTAAGTGGATCAAAGACCTCCACATAAA
>NC_034613.1:57293810-57303532 GCF_900095145.1 Mus pahari
AAACTTTGGTTTTTAACCAAGATTCAAAATCTTTTATACCCCTCCCCTCCCCATTATTTTTTAAAACATTTACTCATTAAAAAAAAAATCTTGAAAAAAAAAAAAAAAAAAAAAAAAAAAAGAATCGGAGACCCACTTATTCACACACTCAAGAATACCATAAAACACACTATCTGGAAACACGTATTCATGCAGCAGACCTGGTGCAGATCAACGCACATCCTATGTTTAGTGCTTCAGTTTCTGTGAGTTTATATGAAAATTTCACAGTAGATTCACAGAGCCTTGATCCCCTGATATCTTCCATTCACTGCGGCCATCATACTGTTTATGTCCTATGCCTCTTTTTTCATGAAGTTCTCCAAGCTCTGAAGGGAAGGATTTGATGGAGACATCCTATTTAGAGTTTTGTGTTCTAAGTGTTCTCTCTCTCTCTCTCTCTCTCTCTCTCTCTCTCTCTCTCTCTCTCTCTCTCTCATGTGCATGCACTATGTGTCACTTTGTTTGTTCTCATCTGCTATAGAATGAAGTTTCTGTGATGATGGCCGAGCAAGGCACTGATCTATGAGAACAGCAGAATATTATTGATCTATGAATATAGCAGAATATAATTTGGAGTAACTTTATCATTAAATTAAAAACCAGTAGTATTTGGTTTCCCTGGGCTATCTAGTCTGGTTCTTGTTGCCTCAAGCAGTGTCAGGTTTGGATTCCTTCTCATTGTGTAGGCCTTAAGTCAAAGCACACAATGGTTGGTTCCTCCCCTAAGCTCTATTCTGCTACTGCCCTAGAACATTTTCCAAGTAGAATAACGTTTTAGATAAGACCCTTTGTGGCTGTGTTGGTGCTTACATTTTTCTTTTGGAAGCTTGCAGAATACCTTTCCTGAAAAAGCACTATGACATAGGAGTACAGGAACTATGTAGGTACCAGTTAGTTTCTTCACATTGAATAGGTTATATCATTTTCAGTTCAGCAATGGGGTCTTGCTTTTGGTTTGTAGAAAACTACCTATTGCTTTGGCAACAACCTGAGTTTTGAGGGAATTTCCATGGGACCCTTTGGTCAACAACTCAACTGGTTATAACTTAGTCCTAGTACTGGAAGCTTTGTTTGGTGACAAGAGATGGCAAGTTGGGACTCTGTGTCCCTCATTATTTAGAGACTTCATTAGAACTGCCATCATAAGTATTAGGATGTTATCACTGCGCTCAGTTTTTATACCACATGTTAAATGCTCCTCAAATCCTAGCTCTGTTCCTCTGCATTCTCCCCCTCAACCTTATTTCTCCTCCTCCCTTCCTGATCCTCCTATTCTTGTTCCATCAGCCCAAATATATAAGCAAATACATTACTGATTTCACAAACCTACCTAAAATCTTCTGTATGTCTGAAGCATATATGTATATATGTATATGTGTATATGTGTATATTCAATTTTCCAGATGAATACACAGTTTCAATGTTGAGAAAGTCAACTGAAATCTGTTCACCAAGTAATTATCAGTTATATTGTCTGTTTCATCTATGAAACATGAAAATCTTCATGATGAACAGCAGTTTTAAAATAAAGTATAGGTAGAGAACATCAAAAAGACAGTTGAATAGGTAAAGAGAACCCTTCACTTATTTTCTATTCTGTTGCCTTGACACACACTCCTTAGAATTTCTAATGTAACATGATTTGCTCTAGTTATGTACCTTTGAAATGGAATTAAAAAGACAAAGTTGTAATCAACAGTGGAGAATATACTTTAAAGTAAAAAGAAGATATTTTCTAAACTAAATGGGAAACACTTAAAGTAAATATTGGATAAGTGAGTAATCAACTCACATCTTATTTTAATTTATATTCTGATTTAAATTTTCATTTGAATTTAATTTTGTTTAGGGATACAGTTCAGTTATAAAATACATTTTTGATACATAAGTGCCTAATACAAACTTTTACTATATGTGTTCATTTGTCTAGTTTGTTGCTTGGAATTTAAATGTAACTTTCTCTTTTATAATACTCTCTCTCTCTTTCTCCTTCTCTCTGTCTGTCTGTCTGTCTGTCTGTCTGTCTGTCTGTCTCTCTCTCTCTCTCTCTCTCTATATATATATATATATATATATACATATACACATATATATGTTTATATGTGTGTATATGTATATATATATGTATATATGTGTGCATGTATGCATATATGTATGTATATACGTATAAGTATATGTATATGTATGTATGTGTATGTATATATGTATATGTGGGTGTGTATATATGTCTGTGTCTATATATCTGTATGTTTATGAACATATATATGTTACATGCATACGATTTGTTGTAGTGCTTCAAATTTACTCAAAAGTTTATTTTCCAAATGTCCAGTACTTTTAATATATCTATTTCATTTGAATTATATTTAAGAAAGTCATATAGTACTACATGAATACTTTACATAGTATTCATTCTGCCTAATTTTTAAAATTCTAAAGCAGGATTCTTTTCTAATGTTCTTAAAACTTTCACTATATGACACTCCTCTAAGAAATATTTTTCTCATCTTTATGTAAGTGTTTATGTGCTATAAGATACTTTCAGTATTGCACTAATCATTAAAATTTCACGTATACTTTTTTTCGTTAGTGTTTGTTTCTAAAACTAGATAACTATATAAAAGCAAGGACAATTCTTGCTTTAACTCATCATGTTCACCCACAAAATATGACAAAGTCTGCAAGCATATAATAAATATTGAATGATAAATAAAAGTAAATGAACATGTAAAGGTAGTAATATATAACAATAATATATGTGTTTTTATTTTATATATGTAAAGTAGAAAATTAATACATAATTCAAATGCGCATTCTAATAATTTACCTGGCCATAATAAAAGTAATTTATCAAATAAAAGTTTTATATATGATTAATAGTACTCAGCAACTCTTTCCATATGGAGGTCAGTTTAGCAAAAAATCATAAACACATAGAAGTCAAAATAAAGTAAAGAAAAAAATTTCTAGCAGAGCTTAAACATGCATAAATAGGCTAACTGGAAATGGATCTTCTTCCAAAAGAAAGGAATAAACAGACAATAAGAAGAAAAATTAAGACTATGATTATCAAATATCATGAGGTAGAGTATTTTTCATACTTGGTCTTTGATGTGATTACACATTTGCAATGTTGTTTATTAACATTTCCCATAGATAAAGTTATCATCAACATATCTACCTACTTCCTAAATCAAATCTCACAAAAATTTTAAAAAACTTAAAAACTGAGAAACATGGGCATATTCTGAGTTGCTTATTTTCATAAAGAAATATGATACATAATATACTTGTGTGGTTTGTACACTATTTATAAGCTTGGGTAGGCACAGGCTTTACAAAAATGTCTTTTAAATATATTTCAAGCTCACCATGTTTATAAGTATGTGATTCTTTGCAATAGAAAAATGCATTGACATTAGAACATCTATTTTAATAAAACTATAGAGAAATTGCCTATCTTTCCGATAAGATTTGTCCCCATAAAATGTTTATGTCTTCCATCAATATAACCAAAAATGTTTTAGAATCAATACATCTTTCTTTGTTTGCTCTGTATATTAAACACAAATCTTCAAATTTAACTAAATTTGCTTATAATGAATAGATTTTATTGGAATTGTTTGAATAAGTGAATATGTGTATACTAGTTAGAAGTAAAGAATTATTTTAGAAATTCTGTTTCTATGGGTGAAAATAATATATAAAGTATATTGCCATTAAAATTCTCAGAGGAAAGTTTAGAGATAAGGGAAAAATTCAAAATCTATGCATTTGAAATTATACTAGCAAATACCCTTTAATAAGCAAAACTTTTCCTCAACAACATGAATAACCAACCCATGATGTCTCATCATTCACTCATATGTAGCTCTTTTGAAGTTTTTAATGAAACTGATAAGTCTATCAATCCACTCTCAATATTGTTTTGTAGAAGGTACCGCAAGAGAACAACCTTTGTATTGTTTTATAAAATGAAAATGCTATCATTTTATCCTATGTAAAATAGCAATATTATTCTTATGGCTTTACCTATTATTAAGAGTGTACTGTTAAAATGTCAAGCATAACCAGTGTGCACTAATTGCTAACACAACCACCTCAGCAATCCAAATTATTTAATTAATTAATTAATAAAAAGCCTTTCACCGTCTTACTTTATTATTTTTGCCAAGGAAAGGAACACTTACATTTCTTTAAAAATATATCATAAAACTGAGTTGTTCAAGAATTATATTGTATTAGATCACCACTAACATAAAAAATGGATATAAAATACATTCAGCAAAATAACTATTATTAGATTTAAAAATAGATTAAGAAAATGACTAAGGATAACTGCATCTGTTTCAGTCAGCTGCTGAATAAAACCACTCAGGAGATGGTGATGCTAGGCTCCTGTCTGTAAGCATAACAGAGTATCATTAATAGTGTCAGGGGTTGTTACTTGCCTATGGAATGGGTATCAAGTCAGGCCTGTTATTGGTTGGCCATTCCCTCAGTCTTGTCTCCATCCTCTGTGCCTGTGCCTGTGTTTCTTGTAGGCAGGATAAATTTGGGGTTGAAAATTTTGTGGGTGGGTTGGTGTTCCTATCCCTCCCACTGGAGTAATACCTGGCTAATATAGGTGGCCTCTTAAGGTTTCATATCCCCAGTTAGGCATCTTAGCTAATGTCACCCACATTGACTCCTTGGAGCCTTCCCCATCCCAGTTCCCTGGACTTCCTAGAGATTCTCCCCATCCCAAGCCCAACAGCTGCAGAGTTCCATTCATACTCCGGGCTATCTGGCCCTCTCTCCCCACACTTGATCTTGTTCCCTGTCCAGTTCCTACTCATAACATTTCATACCCTGTTCCCTCAATCCATCTGGCTCCTATGACTATTTTATTCCCCCTTCTATGTGTGATTCAAGCTCCTTTGGTTATAACTTCCTTCTCATTTAACTTCTTTGGGTCTGTGGGGATCCTGTACTTTATGGCTAATATCCACTTATCATTGAGTACCATGCATGTCCTTTTGGGTATGAGGTGCCTAACACAGGATATTTTTTTAGTTCCAACCATTTGCCTGCAGAATTCATGTTGTTTGAACAGCATCCCATTATGAAAATCAACTATATTTTCTGTATCCATATTTCAGTTGAGAGATATTTGAGCTGTTTCCACTTTCTAGCTACTACAAATAGTGCTGCTATGAACATAGTGGAGCATATGTCATTGTGGTACATTCGAACATCTTTTTGGTAAATGACCAGGAGCTGTATAGTGGGTCTTCAGGTACAATTAATTATACACAGTTTTATGAGAAACTGCCAGATTGACGAAGATACCCACAGCCAAACATTGGAAAGATGTCAGGGTCTCATATGGAAGAGTTGGGGAAAATATTGAAGGCACTAAAGGTGATAGGAACTCTGCAGGAAGACCAACAGAGTCAATTAACCTGAACCCCTAGGAGCTCTGAGACTGAACCACTAACCAAAGGGCATGCAGAGACTGGACCAAGGTCCCAGGCATATATGTAGCAGATAGTAGCTCAGTCTATATGTGGGTACCCCAACAACTGTAGTGGGGGGTGTCCCTAAAGCTGTAGCCTGACCATGGAATTCTTTCTCCAACAGGGCTGCCTTGCCTGGCCTCAGTGGGAGAGGATGTATCTTATCCTGCAGAGACTTGATGCTACAGGGTTGGGGGATGTCTAGAGGGATCCTATCCTGTCAGAGGAGAAGAAGAGGGGAGATGAGGTGAGGGAATTCTCTGAGGGGGGACAAGGAAGGGGCAGTGTTTGGGATGTAGATAGATGGTAGATAGATAGATAGATAGATAGATTGAATAGGACGAAGGAATATCATTAAACTTCTATATTACTATTTAAACACAAAATAATATAAAGTTAAAATATATGGTTGAATTAATATTCAAATCAATATGCAAATCTTTAGATTTTCATGATACATGTATGAAATAAAGAATTACTTTATTTATGCTGGTATACCACTATAATATGAAATGTATATGTGCAAAAGAGAAAACTAACATGCAATATTCATTTTATCCTAAAAAAAAAAACTCTACACTCAGATGAATTCCCTAGTAAATTATCATGAAATATTAAAAATTAAAGCCAGTATGCTACTAACTCTTCAATGAAGTTAAAGAGAATCAAATAATTAATTGTTTATAAATTGATTAAGTAGATATAATACTTACATAGAAATGAGAAACACTCAGAAAGATCAAAGATGGTATTATTCATACTACTTAATTTCAAATCAAGCAGATCAAAATTTATTGGCAGAAGGGGATAGATAGGAAAAGTCTGATAAAGATTGTGAGAGTGCATATTAAGATTTATTGTCATGAAGTATGTATGTAGATAAAAATTTTGTCATGACATACGTTAAATATGATCAATTTATGATTACATGAACATTATACAAAACAAAAGGAAATAATTATACATTATACAAAACTATAAGGAAATAATCAATGGATTTTTTTACTAGCAAACTATTTTAAAAAGGAGAAACAAGGTTTTATTTACAAAGTTATTTAAAGTCAGTCAAGGTATTATTTCAGATTCTCCATTTGTCTCTAAATAAATAAAAAATAATATCCATAATAAAGAAAGACGAATGAAATGTTATACATAAAAAAAAAACTTTTTCCCAATTACAAAAGCAACATTTAATACATGCTAGCAATTTCTGTTTTATTTTAATATGGTAAATCCATAATTTTTTGGCAAAAGTAGAATGAAATCAATACTTTCATTGTTTATTTGTCATTTTCCAATGGGAATTTCATTTAGTGCCTGGCCTGGGAAATCCCAAGCTAATAATTGACATAAATATGTCAAATGTGGTTACTATTTTCGTTCTAGGGCAATTAGTGAAAGAAATGCAAATTGTCCACTAATGAAGACATCTGCAAGCCAGTGCTCTTGGGAGGTTTGACAATTCTCTGCTAAATATATACACACAGCTCATATTTTCAAAATATTTGAATAATTATGGAACCATGAACAAAAGTCAGTAAAGAGTGAAATTATTATATTTGGATCAGTTGAAGAAGCTAAAAAGGAATAAGACATAAAAATCAACATTTTACATCACATATATTTGAAAAACTATCAAATATCCATGATGAGGTTAAATGAAGACAAATTAAAGATAATATGTTGGTTAGAAATCTCATATATTATTACTCATTCTCATTAACTTAAAAACATTATCAGCAAAACAGTAATGAGCAAAAACTTGCTTCACTGTTTCACAAATACTGCTCTGGATGGTTTAGCCTTTGTATCTTTTTGCTCTGACCTCATGTTTACCTGTCCCTTCAGCAGCTTTAGAGTTTCCTCTGCTAAGCTATTCTTATCTTAGCTCTTCACTCAGATTCATCCTCCTCAATCTCTACATCTGTAGTACACATTATCACTTGGTTTACATGCATCCTGACCCACAGTCAACATAAAGAACTGTTAATGCTCTGATGTCTGTCTACAACATCATTCTCTTCTCACCATCATCCAACTCCAGAAAATTTTCATGTTTCAAAACCAAAATGTTATAACTAGCAAACTGTATGTTCACATTTCCACCCCTCGACTCCTGACAGCTTCCCTGCATTGTCCTTCTTGGTAAGTTGGACTTCTCTAGATAATTTACACAAGTAGAATTATAGAAAGTTTGCCTTTTGTGACTATTTTTTTATTCATCAGAATTCCCTAAAAGAGTGCTTCATACATGTTATAAAATATCTCATGACTTCATGAATTTTAAACGCTAAATAATGTTGCTTGATCTTTATCATATTTTATTAATTGCTTATTTATAAGAGTATAAATTATTCTACAAACAGCACAAGTGCATACCCACAGTTCCTTAGTTTTAATTTTATCACAATAGTTTCTACTTTCACTCATTATATATATTTAATTTTTTATTATAATATAGAAAAAAATAAAATTTGTACATTACCATATGGTAATGATATCACCATTTACTGTAACAATAGCCCAAAGCCAAGACATGAAACTTTGCCAGTATTATCATAAAACACTCAAATCACTTATTGTTAATTTTTTTTAGGTGTATTTATTTTATTTTATGTTTGAATGATTTGCCTGCATATACGTACATTTGACACGTGTGTGCTCGGTGCCCTCAGAAGTCAGAAATAGACATTGAATCTTCTACAACTAAAATTATGAATTCTTGTAAGCCATTATGTGGATACTGTGAACTGGACAAGAAGAACAAGTACTTTTAACTGCAGAGGTATCTTTCCTGCCCAATAAATAAAAGTAAAGTAAATAGAAATTATTACATTGGATGACTATGATAGAAGAGACATGATGACATTCATACGTTAATTATCTAACATAGAAGTTAGAAAAGATGGCTGAAGAGATGACTAAGTGCTTATGAATACTGGCTGTTCTTCCAGAGTACCCCAATTCAGTTACCAGCCACATCAATCATGAGTGATTCACAAGATCCTGAAATTCTAGTTCCAGGTGATTCATTACCCTCCTCTAGCCCCATGTGAGCCTGTGTAACACCTTTTCAAACAAACACACACATAAACAAAACAAAATAATAAATAAATAAATAAATAGATAGATAAATAAATAAATACTATTTACAAAGGAGTTATAAAATATTAATCAAATCAGTCCAAAGAGTGGTAGAGGGTAGATTGGAGAGGCATCACAGCTTCTGGGAAGGATCCCGTTTCTGACTCAAGTCACCCAGCTCCTTTCCTGCCCAAGGAGGGGTGTCCACCCAGGAGGAGTCTCAAGGCCTGAGCCAGAAGGTGAGCCATCTTTGCTCTGGTGCACTGCCGGGAGAGGGCAGACTGGAGAAGTCACACAGTTTCTGGACTCCAGTCTGCACTGGCAAGAGTGTGGACCACAGAAGCTACACAGCTTCAGGACAGACAGAAGCAACCTAACTACTGGGACAGACTCTATTTTGGGCTCCAGAAATTTGGGCACCTTCCTCTCCAGAGAACCTGTGAGGGTTCTGTCTGACAGAGCAGGTGAGAGAGTTATATTGCATCCAGGGTCCCTCAGTGGCTAGACTGTGCAGGTGAGTGAATAATCTGCAGAGGCAACTCAGCTTCTGGCACAGGTCCTGTTTTGGGCTTACATCTTCAGCAAGGATGCAGATCTGAACACCAGCCCTCTGTGCACATTTCCTGCTAGAAGAGAGCTTCCCTGCAGAGACCACTGAGACTCAGGAGAAAACTAGACTCCCAGGACTGCTGACAGAGGCTAAATGAATCACAGGAGGAACAAGCTCCAACCAGAGACAACTATAACAACTAACGCCAGAGATCACCAGATGCCGAAAGGCAAATGTAGGAATCTTACTAACAGAAACCAAGACCACTCACCATCATCAGAACCTAGCACTCCCACCTCAGTCAGTCCTGAATAAACCAAAACACCCGGAAAGCAAGAATCAGATTTAAAAACATAACTCAGGATGTAGTTAGAGGATTTTAAGAAGGGCATTATTAAAGAAATGCAGGAGAACACTGCTAAAGAGATACAAGTCCTTAAAGAAAAACAAGAGAATACTTCGAAAGAGGTAGAAGTCCTTAAAGAGAGAGAGGAAAACAAAAACAAACAGGTGATGAAAATGAGCAAAACCATCCAAGACCTAAAAAG
>NC_034613.1:57303936-57321745 GCF_900095145.1 Mus pahari
ACAAGAAAACCAAGAAGGATGACCATTGTGTGGATACTTCATTCCTCCTTAGAATAAGGAACAAAATACTCATGAAAGGATATAGGTACAAAGACAAAAATTTAGAGCTAAGATGAAAAGATGGACTTTCCAGAGACTGCCCCGTCTGGGAATCCATCCCATCATGCACATGCCAGCAAGTTTCTGCTGAATGGACCCTGATATAGCGGCCTCTTGTGAGGCTATGCCAGTGCCTCACAAATACAGAAGTGGATGCTCACAGCCAGCTATTGGATGGAACACAGGGTCCCCAATGGAGGAGCTAGAGAAAGTACCCAAGGAGCTAAAGGGGGCTGCAACCCTGTAGGTGGAACAACAATATGAACTAACCAGTACCACCTGAGCTTGTGTCTCTAGCTGCATATGTAGCAGAAGATGGCCTAATCTTTGTAATTGTAATGTAAATAAAGAAAATAATAATTAAAAAAAAGAAAAAAAAGAAAAATCAAAAAAATATGTTCTTTGGAAGCTAGATGGTAAGACATTATTGTTGAGAATATCACACATATTGAATACAGAACACAGAGAAATCAAGCTAGAAACTGAGCTGGATAACCCCTCACCCACCACATTGGCTATCATTCATAATGTCAGTAATTGCTATGCAGTCTGCTAGAGGAGAAAATTCATTCACCATCTTTCCCAGGCCTGACCCCCATTTTCATTAATAGTGACCTGCCAAGCAAGATATGGCATGGCTATTTTAGGCTTAAGGATAAGTATTATCTTTCTGGTTAAATATGAGGCCTGCTTCAATGGATGAAATATATGTCTGATACTGTAAACCTAGTCAAATGCATATGGCTAAGGATGTCATGGGCTTAAGGTGGAAATCTGTCATTGAAGAGTTGCTAAGTGGACATAAAGTAAAAGTGCCTTCTAAATATTTATGCTTACATGCATATTCTTAGCCTTGATCAGAGAAGTTTCTTTTTGAAATGGGCTATAAATAATTCAGATTCATAACTGATTTAAGTGCCAAGAATAAGGGATTTTTGAGTACTCAGTCTTAAATGAGTCATTTACGTTATCTACTACAGTGTTCAGGGAACATCATGAAGAGGGGTGTATTAGTCAGGGTTCTCTAGAGTCACAGAACTTGCAGATAGTCTCTATATAGTAAAGGAATTTATTGATGACTTACAGTCTGCAGTCCAAATCCCAACAATGGTTCAGTAGTAGCTGTGAATGGAAGTCCAAGGATCTAGCAGTTGCTGAGTCCCACACCGCAAGAAGGCAAAAGAGCGAGAGCCTGACTCCCTTCTTCCAATGTCCTTATATGGTCCCCAGCAGAAGGTGTAGCCCAGATTAAAGGTGTGTGCCACCACACCTTTAATCCCAGATGATCTTGGACTCAGAGATCTCCCTGTCTTAATCTTCTGGATTCAATCACCACTGTGTCTCAAGATCTCCATACCAAGATCCAGATCAGAAACTTCTATCTCCCAGTCTCCAGATTAGATTCACTGGTGAGCCTTCCAATTCTGGATTGTAGTTCATTTCAAATATAGTCAAGTTGACAACCAGGAATAGCCACTACAAGGGGTTAGAAAAAAATTAAGAGTTGGATTGTGAAAAGAAGTGTTATGAAATCCTGTGTCTTCTATCACATGGTCATTGCAAACTGCTATACATACACATTAGCTGAGGCTATCTGCATAAGACCTACACAAAAAATACTCTGCAATCAGGAGGAGGCAGAGCTAGTTGGGAAGAAATGGTGTAAGCAGGTGTGTGAGGTGGATAAGAGAGTATAATGAGGCAAATATGACCAAAATACACACACACACACACACACACACACACACACACACACACACACACACACACATTCTTCAAAACTGAAAGAGAAGAATACGTTAGTGAAAACTGAATTTCCTGAGTCTAAAATCCAGTGAGTCAGAATGCATGAGCAATAGAGGCAAGGATTCAATTACAATTTTAAGTCACTGATGTCTCCTCTGCAGCATGACCTAAATCATTTTCAGTGTTAGAACAATCTCATCTGTTGAAGAATTAATTCATCTGTGTTTCCCAGTAATAAGGAAAAAGCAAGAAAGAAGAGAACAGCCAAGAGAGAGACAAATACCCAAGCTTCTTAGTAGCCAGTATCTCATACTAAATATTTTATTATTTTATTTAGTTGGGATAGATAACTACATATCTTTGAGGAAAACAATATAAAGTTTTGATAATGTTTATGTATTCATTGCTAAGTTCATTAATGTGTCTATTATTACCTCAATCCTAACCCTACAAATAGATGTAATTATTCCATGTTCCTTATGATTTTAGTTTATTCAAAGATTCTTTTAAAATATATTATCTAATTTCAATGTTTATAACTTTAAAAGTAGGTTTCTTACTTACTTCTAGTACAAAGCCCATCTTTCAAGGAAAGGAAAATACTGAAGAAAGAGTTAACAAGTTTATATAAAACACAATCATGTTACAGAGAAATCAGGAAGTGATAGGGACTGGAAAAGTAGTAGCATTCTTCTCGAATCCTAGAAGAGGCACCTCTTCTAATGAAACCACGGAGAAAGAAGAAAACCAATATATACAAAAAACTCAAGAAGTTAAACTCCAGTGACCAAAAAAAGGGGGTGGGAGATAATAGAGCTAAACAAAGAATTCTCAACTGAGAAATCTTAAATGGCTGAGAAGCGCCTATAGCAATGTTCAACATCCTTAGTCATCAGGGAAATGCAAATTAAAACAACCATGAGATTCTACCTCACACCAGTCAGAATGGCTAAGATAAAAACTCAGGTGATAGCAGATGCTAGCAAGGATGTGGAGAACGAGGAACATTCCTCCATTGCTGGTGGTATTGCAAGCTGGTACAACCATTATGGAAGTCAGTTTGGGGACTCCTCAGAAAATTGGACATAGTGCTACCTGAGGACCCAGCTATATCACTCCTGTGTATATACCCAGAAGATGCTCCAACATGTAACAAGGACACATGCTCCACTATGTTCATAGCAGCCTCGTTTATAATCACCAGAAGCTGGAAAGAACCCAGATGTCCTTCAACAGTGGAATGGATACAGAAAAATGTGGTACATTTACACAATGTAGTACTTACTACTCAGCTATTCAAACAACGAATTCATGAAAATCACATGCAAATGGAAGGAACTAGAAAATATCATCCTTAGTGAGGTAACCCAGACACAAAAGAACACACACTGTATGTACTCGCTAATAAGTGGACATTGGCCCCAAAGCTCGCAATGCCTGTGATGCAACCCACAGACCATATGGAGTGTAGAAGGAAGTAAGACCAGGGTTTGGATGCTTCAGTCAGTCCTGCATTGAGGGGAGAACAGGATAATCATGGAAGGTGGAGGGAGAGGGGGACATGAATGGGAGAGAGGAAAGGGAAGAGATAAGGGGATAGGATCAGGAACTGGAAAAGATGTGAGAAAAGAAGAGAGAGTCAAGAAATCAAACAAAAATATGTAGCAGGGGGGGATGAGGAACTGGAGATATCCACTGGAAGGTCCCAGACACCAGGAAAACATGAGGCTTCAAATACCCAATGGGGATGATTTTAGCTGAAATGCACAGAGAAGGGAGAGATAGAACTTGTTGAGACCTCCTCCAGTGGATAGACATGGGCCCTGGTAGAGGCATGTGGCCACCCACCCATCTCAAAGTTTTTAACCCAGAAATGTACCTGTCCAAAGGAAGAACAAGGACAAAAATTGGAATAGAGACAGACGAGAGGGACAACCAGGGACTGCCCCACTTGGGGATCCATCATATCTGCAGACACCAAACCCAACACTGTTGCTGTGGTCAAGAGGTGCTTACTGACAAGTGTGGTGGTTCCTTGGGAGTTCTGGCCAGCAACCAACCAATGTAGATGCAGGTGCTTGGATCCAACCATCAGACTGAGCTTGGGGAACATGGTGGGGTCTGGTGAAGGAGTAGAAGACCAGAGGGGGATTGCAATCCCATTGGAAGAACAATATGAGCTGGCCTGACTACCCAGTTCTCCCAAAGTCTAGACCACCAACCAATGAGTGTACCTGGAAGAACCCATGTCTCCAGATGCATATGTAGCAGATGATGGCCTTGCCTGACAGCAATGGGAATGGAGGCCTTTGTTCCTGGGGTGGTGTGATGTCCAAGCATAGGGAGATGCTGGAGTGGTGGGGCAGGAGAGTGTGGGTGGGTGTGGGAGCACCCTCATACAGGAAAAGGGAGAGGGGAGGGAAGATGTGGGATGGGGGATGGTAGAGAGGTAACTAGGAAGTGGGATATCATCAGATGGCAAGTTGGTGGATAGAATAATTAATAAAATAAAAAATAAAAAAATAAACCTGAGAAATCCTTGGGTACAAAATATGGCTGTAAATCTGTAATGTAAAATTTTGAGGAACAGACAATATTTTACCTTAAACTTACAGTTACAATTGTCAAATCATGTAAATTAACCACAGTGTTTGAAGATACATGAATAAGGTGCACCAACATCCAGAGAGAAGAGGTCAAGTGTTCTACAAACCATCTTGAAATGCACAGGATAGTACCCATATTAAAAATTACAATGTCAAAAAAATCTTATAGTGGTGCAAATGAATAAGTTAATACTATACCTTGGCTCTGGTAGAATCAGTCCCTCCAGTAGAAAGTACTGGCTGGGCACTTGAAGACTGGCTCCTGGTTTGTGGAGTTCTTTTCATGATAAGTTTACCAAGATGATGGTCTTCTGGGGGAACTGAGTAACATTCATTGCTGGATAATATCCAATTATTCTGTTAGTGATAAAACACAAAATAACTTATCTCGACTCTCATCAGTCAGAGTATGGCATGTGTTTTATTTACCATTCTTCCCCAATGGGCTTCAGGCGCTTTAATATTCAGGTCATTAAGTATCATAAGACAATTAAAATATTTAAATGCAGCAACAGACAAATATTTTTAAACTTAATTTTGAATGTTCTAGCAAGCTGGGTATTCTGAATACCAATAGCTTGCTGATGCTGCAGTGGATGTATATAGATGCAGTGTGTTCTCATTCTTGCTGACACAGTATAATAATTAGCAAACACTGGGGAAGCAGTTCAGTCTCACTTCAGTAAATACCTATGAACTAAAATGCCAAATGAAAGTCCTAGATATATCCATGACTTGAATAGCAGGACTCCACAAGCAATGGGATAAGAGTTAACAGATGTTTTTAAGAAAAAATACAGTGTATTGAAAAATTCTGAGGAGATAGTGATATCCTTCTTTCAAATGACCCATCCTTACTCCTGTTTCTTCCATCTTCATCAACCAGTGTTGCTTCATGTTTGGACTATTCTAACCTTTAAAACAAGAATGAGTTATTTGCACAGATGTTTCCCTATGGGATAGATTATAAATTCTTTAGCTAGAGTTCAGGGCTATTAACTATCTTACTATTTCCTGTGGTCTATATTTTGACAGTGCTACAGTCAAAATAACCTGAGCATTACTATGTATCCAGAATGCCTCCTGCACTGACTATATTTCCATTAATGAACATGGTTCCCTCCTTTTTCTCTAACGTTTATCTTTTATTGATAAATAATCAGCTAAAATCATAGGCTCTAGTATTCTCAATCTTAATAGTGTTTAATTTGCCTTTGTTAACAATATCCTTCTCAGCCTGATGTTTAGAAGATATGCCAGGCCTGAAACTACTAAAATTAAAAATTAATAAATTAGTAAAAAATAGAATATATGAAAATAGATCTAATTATTTACAAATGGTATATTAGAAACTGACATTTATTATTTAATTAATTCTGTGCAAGTCAGTTCCATTACAATAATAAAAAGAAAAAGGAAGTGGCAGATATTTTCTCTATTGTGTAAAAGGAAAAGTTCCTTCAAGGATAAAGAACAATGGCAAAAATTTTGAGAAGTAGTATTCTTAGGTAATGCTGGAAGTATTGGAAGAAAATTTCTCCAAAAATTAGTTTATTTTGGAGAAAAAATAAATATGATGAATTTACTTTTGCTTTATTTTTAATTTCAAGTTTATACATTTGAATTAACCATCAAGTTCTCTTATAAAGAAAAAATGAAATTGATTGTGTAATTTTTAAATTGTTGTCTTCCAGTAAAGAGCGAAGAAGTGAAATGACAATAAAACCTTTAATGCATCAACTTTTGCCAGTTGAAGCAAAAATCTGACAATCAAAATTAAAACAGGGAAATGTGTGGTAACCCAATTACAAAAGAAGTCACTAGATATGCATTCACTAATAAGTGGATATTAGTCCAGAAACTTAGAATACCCAAGATACATTTTGCAAAACATAAGAAAACCAAGAAGGAAGACCATCGCCTGAATACTTCTTTCCTCCTTGGAATAGGGAACAAAATGCTCATGAAAGGATATAGATACAGAGACAAAATTAAAGCTAAGATGAAAGAATGGACTATCCAGAGACTACCCCACCCTGCTGGAATCCATCTCATCATCAGCCACCAAATGCAGACACTATTGCACATGCCAGCAAGATTCTGCTGAAGGGACCCTGATATAGCAGCCTCTTGTGAGGCTATGCCAGTGCCTGGCAAACACAGAAGTGGATGCTCACAGCCAGCTATTGGATGGAACACAGGGTCCCNNCTNGAGGAGCTAGAGAAAGTACCCAAGGAGCTGAAGGGGGCTGCAATCCTGTACGTGAAACAACAATATGAACTAACCAGTACCCCCTGAGCCTGTCTCTCTAGCTGCATATGTAGCAGAAGATGGCCTAGTCTGCCATCATTGAGAAGAGAGGCCCTTTGGTCTTGCAAACTTTAAATGACCCAGCACAGGGGAAGAATGCCAGGTCCAAGAAGTGGGAGTGGGTGTGTAGGGGAGCAGGGGCGGGGTATAGGGAACTTTCGGGATAGCATTTGAAAGGTAAATAAAGAAAATATCTAATAAAAAATACAATAAAAACGAAAATATATTTAAATAAAAGAAAATATCTAATAAAATAAGAAAAAAGGAGAAAAAAATTTCTAAAGTAGCTGGAGAGGTGGCACCTATATGGCTGCTCCCAACTCTCTCTAACTCCAGTTCAAGATGACCCAACCCACATGTGCCATACAGACACACTTGATGGCAGCACACTTGTTCACATAAAATAAAAATAAAGGTTAAAAACATTTTAAAAGTAAAAATAAACTAAAATATAAAATATATAAAACAAAAGTTTATTGAATATGCATCAAAAAATCAAAAAAAACAAATATTTATTTATTTGCAATAAAAGATATTTGCATATTTTCAGAGTGAGTTCTTGGATCTGAATAAGTCAATATATTTTGTGTATTTATATATTTTGAGCTTTGGCTAATAACTCCATTTTTAAGGTTAATAATGATAGTCATCATTATGTTTTTCATTGAGTTCTGAAGGAGCATAATTAAGGAGTAACACAGGTCACTAAGTAGACGTTCTTTCAAATTTCCTAAGTAATAAAAATAAAAATATTCAATTCTTAAAATATCCATTAATGACTAAAGTAATGTTATTTTATTAAAAGTCTTCTTTTGTCCCCTTAGGCTCTCTGTTCCTTTATGTGCTGGGTCAATTGTAAAAAAAAAAAATAGCTAATATCACCATTTCCCTGGATTCAAGACCCCAACTTCCATGGATGGATAGACAGACAGACAGACAGACAGACAGACAAGTAATTCAATATTACCACTTACGTGACTTTTCCATACACCATTTCCCTAGTAACTACTACCTATTTCCCTAGAAATAATGGTAGATATATTTTACATATATTACATTCATTAAGTACCTATTAGGTATTTCCCTCTTTGGAGACATTCTTTAAATACAGCTCTGCAATACACTCTGTAAAGGTTATTCTACACATACCAGAGTTCTGCATTAATAATTCTCCATTATTGTGGAACAGCACAGAAGTATATCATCACTTGACTCAGAGGGATCTCAGAACTATCTTAAGTAGATTGGAGTCATTATGAAGTAATTGTGATAGGGAAGATTATAGAAATAAATAAGAAAACAGAAATGATAAAGGAAGAAATAAAATTGTCGGAGAGTCCTAATAAATAATTTTGATGAGTTATTTTTCTTGAACTGGAAAAAAACTGAACCAAAATAAACAGAAGAAATGCATTAGCATATTTAAATAATTGGTGTTTCTATCCCCAATATCATCTCTCTGCTTTATAAATGTTATGCAACTCTCTTATAATGACTTATCTAATTAGATGGATGTTCATTCAGTCAACTAATATTTATTGGATACCTATTACATCCTTTTTCTTTTTTCCTGCATTGCAGATATTTTCAGAAGACAATTATATAACACTTCCCTGCATCCTCATATTCCCGGTCCTAGTTTACCATATTCTCTCCTGCTGTTCCATAGAAACAAAAGAACTTAAA
Source organism: Mus pahari (assembly GCF_900095145.1). Taxonomy (NCBI): domain Eukaryota; kingdom Metazoa; phylum Chordata; class Mammalia; order Rodentia; family Muridae; genus Mus; species Mus pahari. Next base: position 57,312,385 of record NC_034613.1, read on the forward strand.
ATTGCCCACTGGGTTCATTTTGTTTGGGAAAGATTTATAAGTGTATGTGGTTCTTAACCAAAAGTAAATAATAAGCTTGATACTTGAAAAATAAACTTCTTCCCAGAATGTTACAAAGTCCTTCAAAGTGAAACAGTAACAAATATATACATGCTGAGAAATAATAACCTATATACTTTCTGTGAAGAATTCATATTGAAGTTCATTCAAATTTTACTGTGCCCTTGGTTATTTTGTTTAGACTGTTTTTCTTACTAACGTGAATTTTTAGATGCTTTATATTTTGATGTCTAGAGTACAAAATTTATTAGGTTTTATTGGAAAATAAATTTCTGGGCATTCTTGTATCTTATCTCACCCCCAAACCCCAAATAACTTTTTTGAATATTGTTTTTCATCAACGAGGTAGGCAACATTTTCAGAATGCAGCTATACTTGTGTCAAATAATTTGCAGATTTTTTTAACTCTTTAAACGCAGAAGCCAGAACAGAAGAAAGATGACATGTTATGATCCAACAACCCGTCTCAGGAACGTTATCTGCTGTGGTAAGCCAGGATTTGCTTTTTGTAATAACCTATCCTCAAGGACAATGATTCTAAACAACAGGAGACCATTTTCTTAGTAATCCAAAAAGAGACCATTTGCTTAGTAATTATAGTTTTATCAGCAAAACAAGACGGTCTTCAATTTTTTTAAGGTAACAAGAGGCTTCTTCTTGGTTTTGTGATTCATGGTATTCTCCTCTACAAGCTGTTAACCTGCAATTATCTATGGGTGCATGCATATATAAAGACAATACTGCTGCAGAAAAACTCTTGAAAATGAGATGCTCCCATGCATAATATACAACAATTTATTCTGAAATTGACCAAGAAATGTGGTTAGACATTTTATGCAAGGTTTTTTTTTTTTTTTGATGTAATCAACCCTTCCCATCATTCTATAATTGCAAAGAGCAAGTATGATAAAGCTCAGGTTTATTTGTACTTGAACCTTAATGTAAAAGTCTTACTTTTGCATGGATTGAAAGGTTACATGTACCATGAATATATCCTGGGTATAGTTTTTCTCTAGTTTAGATTGCATCTTCAGCTTGATGGCAAAAATAAATCCCCTCCTTACCAATATCATTTTACAAAGAAGTTTGGTGTTATTAACTGGGTAAAGGTGTATAAAAACTAACAGAAAATTTGATGAGCATTTAGTGTATATCAAGCACATTATGATGCATCGTATCTAGTTTTCATCAAAACATCTCAATGTCTCCAATAAACATTTTTCTATTAACATCTGTGTTTTACATAAGAATAAGCACATATACCAAGAAAAACTTGTCTAAGGTCATAAAGCAGATATGTAGGAGGGCTATGACTTAAATATGTGAGAGTCCAATTCTAAGCTCATTCTCTAAACTTCTATGTTGTACTTAATAATTGTAAAATTAGGATATATTCAAATGTATTCATTACCTATTGCTGAATACTACCAACTTCATTTCCATCCTTCTCATGGGAATAAATGTTACCAAAAAGAATATAATATGTTAGCCCATGAAATGAATTCAAGAGGCATTAAATGATGGATATAGATTGAAATGATCATAATGGTCAAAGGTTATTCATTGTGTTCTATGAAAATACTGTCAAACAAATGTTCACAGTGACTTGAGGAACACTTCACACTAAAGAGTGACGTTTTACCATTGATTTGAGGAAAGATTGGTTGTTTGAGGAAAGGATAAAGAAGGTTAGAGCAGGTGTGGTAAGATGTGCATTCCTTAGACATAATATAAAAATCACATACAAAAATAATTATTTTCATCAGAGAACCGACAATAAATATGTAATTAGAATACCAAAAGTTTAGTGGTAGACATAAAGGTACAGAGTTAACAAAGTTATAATAAAAACTCCCCCCGAAACAGATAAAAGTACTGAACCTGTTCAGTGTTTGATTATAAAATCAGTTATGACTTTTCCTGTCTTCAAAACGGAGGATTAAGGCTGCTGTTTTCTATGATCCATGTGTTTTCTTTGGGGGACAGGAAGTGAAAGTCAACAGAGGAGAGTACCGTAACCTTCTTTAGCATATTTCTGGTATTCTAGAGGTCAGACTCCCACGTTTACAAAACAATATGCATTCAGAGATATGTGTCCTGTCACCAAGTAGGGGAAGACCCCTCAGCAAGGTGAGTCTGTGATTGATCACTCTGTCAACACCAAGGCAACACCTCAGCATTTACTATTTACACCAGCAGAAAAAAAGCAGCAGCCTGCACTCCAGTGAAGAAAACACTTGAACATAGTGATAAGAAAACACCCTATGGCAGCTGAAGTAAGTTACTTTACAGGCTAAAGGATCCTGGATATATTTATATTTTAAATTATAACCCATGCTTTCAGCATAGGATGTCTAAATCTTGCAATTGTTAGCTGAAAAATATTCAACTATTTTCCTTTTGTTAGAATTTAATTATAATATATACATGGACTTTTTCTTCATTAAGTCAGAAGATTCTCAAGATTGTTCCAAATATGTATGTGGAACACATGTGCATGTGCACGCGTGTGCACGCACATGCACACACACACACACACACACACACAAAGAAATGAGGATATTTTCATCATGAGAGGGGAATACTCTGAAATAGACAATAATCATAGTTATTTTCACCTAAACAAAAGTGAAAAGATTGCTGTAATGGATAACATATATCTCATCTAACCTTAGATAGTTCTGTTCTAAGTTCTTTTAATACACACACACACACACACACACACACACATCTTAAAGCCTATTTTTCTATAACTGTGTTTTGCAAAATTGTTGTGCACTAAATGAACTCATCTGACTGTGAAACCTTGATCCGATTTTTAGTGTCTGAGGTTTTATATTTAAATTCATTTATTATGTAAATGGACCCAGAAATTTTGTAAAAGAGTATTATCTTAATGTAGAATATTTATGATCAAGATGCTAAAGAGAGAGAGAATAGGAACAAATTCAATGTATTTTTGTTGCAAACAAAATTCAAAATCAGAAAACACACACATTTACAACACCTGAACCTAATGTTTAAATCTTGCAATTGTTAGCTTCAAACTATTCAACTATTTTTCTTTTGTTAGAATTTAAGTATAATATATACATGTCTTGCTACAGTCCATTTTGAAATCAACTGCTAATATAATCTAGTTTTTAGAAAAATAAGATTCAACTTCTTTTTAATTATTGAGTTATTTCCCAGTCACTCCATAAGAATAAGCCTCTTTCCCCCCCTCTAAATAATCAATACTGCCTGTTCTGACTGGTATAATATTGGTCCATTGACTATACATGAGTCATTGCAATAAACAACTTCAAACTTTAAGACTTTTATAAACTAATCTTGAATGTTCCCTTTTGTCAATGAAGAGTAAATGCTCAAGTATTTCATTAAATAGTTTCAATGTGGACAAAGCTGAATTTAATGTGCCAGGTCTAAGATGAGTGTGAGGACAGTCTCTTTAATCTACATTCATTGTTCCCAGTTTGAGCAAATGTCTCTACCTGACTCTTGTGGGAATAAGAAGTGTAGTAGAGCTGTGGGCTCAGAATAAACAGAAAATAGAGTTGAGGTACATATGCCATTTTCTCATAGTTTCTTTCAACAATTCCTTGCTTTTAGGAAGCCAATTATCAGACTATAACACAAAAATATTGCTGAGCATTATGAGGCATTCATAATTTCTGTTTAAAGAAAAAAATATAGTTTTGTGTTTTGTTGAAAATAGATTCCTTATTCACACATTACCCGCTCCTTCTAGTCCTTCCATTTGCTCCCCTCTCACCTGGATCCACTCCTTTCTGTCTCTCTAAAACAGAACAGGCTTCTAAGAGATAACACAAAACATAGCAAAATAAAGTATGATAAGATAACAAGAAAACATCACATTGAAGTTGGACAAGGCAAACCAAAAGAAGAAAATGAGCCCAAGTGAAGGCATAAGAACCTGAGACCCACTCATTCACATATGTAGGAATCCCATAAAAATATACACTGGAATCCATACTATATTCATAGAGGAACTAGAGTAAACCCACTCATGCCATCCCTGTGCATGTGCATTCTGTTCAGTCTCTGTGAGTTATTATGAGCTTTGTTTTGTTGTCTTAATCTCCTGCATCCTCTCTGGCTCTGAGACTATTTCTGTGTCTTCTTCCAGTATGGTTCCCTGAGCCATGTCAAGGAGAAAAATTAACAGCACGAAAGCCATGTATTTTGTTGTTGTTGTTGTTATAGTTATCTTACACTGAATAATTTTAAAACGAACAATCAGGTGGTAAAGTGCATATGCTTTATTCTTGGCATGTCCAATGTCATTATCATTTCAAAAATATTATATCCACTTAGTAAGAGAAAAAAATCTAAACACTACAATACAATAACAAGTAAGTGTATATAATCCAAATTTTACCTGTGTTTACATTTTCAAAATATTCCTTTCATTGTTTTTGAAGAGCTTTGTTTGAGTCATTACTGCTAAATCAAAACCTTTAAAATTTTAATGTGTAAGATTTGATGAGATTGCAAATATAAAATGACCTTTAACCAATTAACCAAATTTTTAAAAAGCATAATATTTTAACTATTAAGGTTAACCCTCTCTTGCCCAACATAAGTAATGTTTTAATGATAATATTAATACAGGTAATTTATCAAACTACAATTCAAAACTTTTGAATACATACACAGAAATGGAACATCTGAACAAAGTGATAGGTCTATGTTTTTAATTTTCGAGGAAATGACTTACAATGTTCCAGAGTAACTATACATTTTTGTATTTCTATCATAATACATGGTGTTCTCCACATCCTTTACAATACATTTGACTATAGCAATATGACCAGGTATGAGGTCCTATCTTCTTATCTTATTCTCATTCTCATTTGAATTTTTGATGATTAGTGATGTCCATCACGATATGTGGCATTTATATAACTCCACAGAGCAATTTCTATTCAACAACTTTTGATTATTGGGCTAATGAATTATAAGAGTTAGAGGGAGGGGAGGGGATAAGAGAGTTGAGGAGGGGAACTAGGAATGGGGATAACATTTGAAATGTAAGTAAATAAAATAACCAATAAAAAAAGAAAAAGAGAGAGAAAGAGAAAACAAACCAAACCAAACCAAAACAACAACAACAACAACAACAACAACAACAACGAAAAACATTTTAAGAAAGAGTTTCTGGCATGTTATAAATACTAACTTTCTTTTTAAAGATAAAGATGTTTATGTAACTCTCACTGAATTTGTACTTGATGTGTAACCCAGAATGACCTCAAACTTTTGACATCAACTCCCTAGTATATATGTGCTTGATAAATATTTTATCCCATTCTGTCATTTGCTTACCAGTATATTTGTGTGTGCTGTAGGCATGTGTACACGTCCATGTGCGTTCAACTCTGTGTGGGTCCATACATGACTATGGATGTGGGTAAAGTTCAAAGGTTAACATAGGAGGTTGGTCTTCCTTTGTTGTACACAGGATTACTCATTTTTTATTTTTTATTTCAGTTAAAATTAATGAGCACACATGATACTAAGCGTCATTCTGGAGGTTTCAAAGACAATTTCTTTTTATTAATTTTATTTCCCTATATTCTCCCCTATCCTCTACATCTCCTTCTGCATCCATTCTTTCTGTTTTCATGTTACCTGTATCCTACCATCCTCCATTTTCCAAAACACTTCTTTTTATGACTTTCACATTTACCATATTTTTTTCAGACAGAATTTCTCACAGAACACAGTGTTCACCAGTTAGGCTACACTGGCTAGCAAGCAAATCCCCAGGATACTCGTAACTTCCTAGCACTTTTATTTTTATGTAAGTGTTAGACAACCTAACTTAGGCCTTCACACTTGTTCACCAAGTGCTCTGCTGACTGCCATCTCCCTATTCTGGTCTTAATTACTTTGTTTCCTGCTCCATGCCACATATGCCAAGCAGTATAGAAAGGAAATATTTTTCTATGCCGTGATCCCAGTTTCTGTTAAGAAGATGACATGTCTTTAATGTTACCATATAAGAATCACCTTTTAAAAAAATTTTTACTCTTTAGTCATAAGCTGAAGAAAGCCATATTACTAAAAAGTTTTAAAATGTATCTATTGTAAGCAGCTCTATGTGGTATGACATATTCATCTAGACAAACATAAAGCAAGTTCCACAAAAAGACTAAATAGTCGATACCTTGAGTATTTCTGCTGGTACTACTGAAGTTCAAACATTGGAAAATGAAAATAACTGAAGTTAAATAGTAAATAAAAGTGTTTGTATTATAATCAAATTTTATCTACAAGAGGGACAAAGAACATATAGTCCATGTATTGAAATATATTTCAACTCAACCACAATAATAGCCTACAATGTAAAATAAAATTATTTTAATGAAATAAAACCTGACATATCAAGGACTAGTGCTGAGAATTGGAGCACCAGTTTGCTAAACTGAAAGGACACATATTACATAATGTAACATGTTCAGGAATTAATAAATATAATGGAGAAAGGTATAAAATATATAATATATTGTAAGATATTAAACCACATGGTATATTATTTTCTCTATTAAATTGTATTTTAAAATACATATTATGCATAATACTATATATTAGATGGTAATGACATTGTACAATAATCAACATACTGTATATGTTGTACATGTTTTTTATACAAGTGGGAAAATACATATACATGTAACAAAGCAAGCTAGCTACTTTACTACAAATAGAAAGCATAATAAATCACTAATCCTTAAATATAGCAGTAAACAAGAAGTGTTCTTACAAAAAAAACAAAAAACAAAAAACACGGATCTAAGAAAAACCCAAGAGGAGAGACAATTATACAGGTGAATTCACAGTGCTTAGTAATCTTATTGGAAATATTAGCTAGAAAAGAAAAGATCATGCATTATGAACTGTAAAATGTTTAACATTCTATATATGTGCTAATATACTAGGCTTCTTTAAAATACTTGTATAAAACATCAAATTAAAAAGTCAGTTCTTCTTGTGAGTAGTCTGACACTACTATCCCAGATGGGAAAAGCATTTTATTAAATTTGGCAACGTGTCTGTTTGCATATGTGTTAGTGAATGTGTGTATGCATGTGTGTGTGTGTTTGTTGGTGAGTCTTTTACATGTATGTTTGTATGGATCAGTATGTATTTGTAAATTTGTGTGTTTGTTTCCATCCATATTTGTGTCTTTGTATGTGTGACTGTTTACACATGTCTCTTTGTTTATGTGTTTGTGTGTGTTTGTGTGTCTGTGTATGTTTGTATATGTGTTTGTGTGTATGTTTATATCTGTGTATTTGTGGGTGTTTGTGGTTTTGTTTCTGTGTTTGTGTATGTGTATGGTGTATACATGTAGAGAGGGGAGAAATTATAAGTCTATGCCTGTTTTAGAGAAGCAGAGACTTCTGGGGTTGGATTTTGAAACAATGAAGCCTGCAGAGGACAACAGGTTAAAAAGTATATGGATTCTTTGTCAAAATTCATGTGTCAATAGGTGTGTGGTTTTATTTCTGGATCTCCAATAGATTCCTGAACAATAAAAGACCTTCAGGAGTTATCAGCATACCTGACCTCAAACCATATTACAGTGGAATAGTGATTAAAAACCGCATAGTGCTATAAAAACAGCCAGTTTCATCAGTGGAAGTCCTCAATTGAAGACTGGATATAGAAATTGTGGTTCATTACACAATGGAATACTACTCAGCTATTAAAAAATGAGTACATCATGAATTTTCTATGCAAATGATTGGAACTAGAAAATATCATCCTGAGTGAGGCAATCAAGATCCAAAAGGACATGCATGGTATGTACTCATTGATGAGTGGATATTAGACATAAGTACAGGATAACCATGATACAACTCACAAACCCAAAGAAGCAAAACAAGAAGGAAGGCCCAAGCAAGGATGTTTGAATCTCACTTAGAAGGGGGAATAAAAGAGTCATAGGAGGCAGAGGGAGGCAGGGTAAGAGAGGGGGAGCTAAGTTGGGGGTGAGGATCAGGAAACGAAAGAGACCAGAGAGAGGGCTAGAGGTCCAGAAGAACAAATGGAAAATCTGCAGTTGTGGAGAGTGGGAGGGGATGGGGAGGAATTCCCAGAGATCAGGGATGGGGGACGCTTCCAGGGGTCAATGCCAGTGACCTTAGCAGTGTTGCCCAACAGTGGGGACATTGAATCTAAAGAGGCTATTTCCTGTGGCCAGGCAGGACCACCAGTGGAAGGATAAGGACACCAACCACTCACAAAACTTTTGATCAAAATTTTTCCTGTCCAAAAGCAATGCAGGAACAAACATGCAGCTGAGACAGAAAGAATAGCTAATGAATAACAGTCCCAACTTTGGACGCATCCCATGAGCAAGTACCAATCCCTGGCACAATTAATGATAGCTATGCTTGCAGACATGAGCTTAGCCTGTCTTCTCAGAGGCCCCACCCAGCAACTTACTGAAAGAAATGCAGATACCCACAGCCAGACATTGGATGGATGTAGGGGACTCTTATGGAAGAGTTGCCAAAAGGACTGAAGGCCCTGAAGGGGTTAGGTACTCCACAGGAAGATGAACAGATTCAAAAAACCTGGAGCCTGGTCGCTCTCAGAGACTGAGCCACTAACCAAAGGGCATACACAGTCTGGACTGAGTCACCAGGTACATATGTAGAAGATATGCAGCTTAGCCTCCATATGGGTCCCCCAACAACTGGAGTGGGGGCTGTCCCTAAAGCTTAATACTGACTGTGAAATGTGTTTCCCAGCAAGGCTGCCAGGAGTGTGGATACTGTATTATGGAGGGTGGCTACTGATTCTCAGCAAGAATAAACAAGTAATGGTATCAAAAACAATAGTTTTGGTACACAGATGCAAAAGAAAATAGGCGAAGTAGTTATCACCATCATAACTTTACAGCAGCTTGTGGGGCATTGGGCTGTGTACAGACAGCCTGGTTTCCAGTTGAGACTAGATCTTGAACCCCAGAAGAACCTGATGGGTGGTAATTCCCACATACATGGGACCACAGACATTCGACCATGTCTCCTGGAACCCTGGCTTCTGTCAAAGCCAGCCCCCACAGGAGAAGCGTGGCTAACAGTCACTTAGACAATATCCCAAGCTTCTGACTTTCAGGCTAGACTCCTCCCAGTTTCCTAGCAACACTAAAATAACAGCCCACCATAAGAGGGGCTGCTTGGCCCCACCTCACTCTCTCCTCATTCTCTCCTCTTACTCGCTCCTCTCTCTCTCTCTCTCTCTCTCTCTCTCTCTCTCTCTC
>NC_034613.1:57321763-57364100 GCF_900095145.1 Mus pahari
CTCTCTCTCTCTCTCTCTCTCTCTCTCTCTCTCTCTCTCTCTCTCCCCCTCTTATTCTACCCTTATCTTTTCTCTCTCTCCTTTTCCCCCTTCTTTCCTCTTGGTCATGGCCCATTTCTCGCTCTTTTACCTTTTCTCTTTCGCCCTGCCTTTCTACAATAAAGCTCTAAAACCACAGACTGTCTCTGTTTTCATCTAGGCCCACTGTGCTTGGACGATAAGATAGGCTTTCTTCTTCTTCTTTTTAAAAATTTTTTATTAGATATTTTCTATATTTACATTCAAAATGCTATCCCGAAAGTTCCCTATACCCTCTCCCCACCCCTGCTCCCCTACCCACCCACTCCCACTTCTTGGCCCTGGCATTCTCCTGTACTGGGGCATATAAAGTTCGCAAGACCAAGGGGCCTCTCTTCCCAATGATGGCTGAATAGGCCATCTTCTGCTAACTCCCGATGGAAGGCCTTCCTGTGCTCCAGTCAAGGCCCACACTAAGGACTCTCACCTGCATGGGGACCTTTTTCCCTCTGCCCTCTCTTCAGTATCCCCGGGGCTGGGGGTGTTACCCCGGGACCCCAAGTTTTGGGGCTGCCCCTTGTCCTCCCTCCACTGAGTGGGGTCAGTGGCTTAGATGTCCACCCTGGGGCCGAGTGGAAAGCGTCTGGCAGCCCTCCCATGTCTGCCTGCCCAGAGCACAGGAGGATCTCTGGCCAGACGTGGACATTCTCCCTCCCCCCTCTTCCCCTACCCCCTTAGCCCACACGGCTGATGTTATCTTTGCAAGAAGATCAACCAAAGAAAGAAAGAAAAAAAAAAAGTCTTACATAGATGCAGTAGATGATCTACTGGCCCCACCACTTAATGAAAAGCCCTTGGCAGTAGATACATTATATATGATGAACAATTATTCTTTTTTGAGGCTTTGACCAGTTTTGACCACTGATTAGATTCCCATGCTCTGAGTGGATGGCCCCAAACATGCATAGCTGGGCAGCAATAGCTGGGTTTATTGAGTCAATGTACTGGAAAAAGATATGATTGTGACAGGGTATTTTGGAGCCATGAGAAATCTGTAAGATAAGCTTAGGGTGCATATTGTTATATAGCATTGTATATATAATGAAGTTTTAAAAAATGTTTCCAAAAAGATTACTCTAATACCAATATAAGGGCTTTAGTAGGAATGGAGATATTGGAGAACAAGAACATATTCAGATAGTCTAAAAAGACATTGTGAAATGACATTAAGATCCTTGCAAAGAAAATATTAAGAAAATGGGAAAAAGAAAAGCAAGTAGCCATCTAAGTCAGGAAGAGAAAAACATGAGATGTAGAACTTTGCCAAACATATAGCAGTAAAATGACAGCTAGTGATTTTCCTTTATACTCATTGTTCACTGTCTTGCTCAGCCATCATCAGAGAAGCTTCCTCCTGCAGCAGATGAGAACAAATACACACCCAGACAATGCTCAGAGAAGGAACAATCTTGGAACATTATGCCCTAAATGGGATGTATCCATCAAATAAGTCCCCTCAGGGCCTAGGGAACTCTCTAGAAAAGGAGATAGAAAGAGTGCAAAAGACAGAGAGCATGGATGACATCAAGAGAACAATGTCTGAGATCTGGGGAATATTGCTGAAGAAAATGCAGAAATATTGTGAGAGCCAAAGAATCAGTATGCCTGCTGTGAGAATGACTCTTCTAGACATGACAGGAAAGGTGACCACATGAAATCTGAAAAACATGACCACCTAAACAAGACCTGAATGAAGACAATACAAGTTGACACAAAAAGGCAGATTGGAAGATATCTCCTAAGGCCCCAGACCTACATGGAATGCTACAGGTGAGAGAGAGGGAGAATTGCTCTTCCAGGGAAAAACCCACTAAATTATTATCCATTATCTCATGGCCAACTCTAAACACATATATATATATGAACACAGCTAAATGAACTCAGCAGGCTGTGTTTCTATATTTTTATATGTATAACAATATTAAAGAAAGTAGAAACAAAAGAGTATGTGAAAATATGTTACATATGTTTAGAGGTATTAGAGGTAGAGGTGGGTTAATAGTGACAGAGTAAAGAAACATGTGGTAATAGGGGATTAAAGGTAATCAAAGTATAGTATATACATTTATGCAATAACAAAATAAAACCAATTATCTTATAAAATTAACAAATGCTAATCAAAATTTAAAGTGATATATTAAAAATAAATATGGAATATTCTGTAGTGAATTTTATCCCCAATGTTAAAGGAGAAGCAGGGCATGGTGGTTAAATGAATGATAAAGCAACAAACAGTGAATTGTGAGTGAATTATCTCTCATGCTTGCATTGGCAGTTTAATTTTTGATTGCCAGATTTCAGTATTAACTCTTCATAGTTCCATATTCTATCAGTTTAAGGAAGTAACATGAATTCATTATCAAAATTTCCAACAAATACACAAAATGCTATGAAAACAAAAATACTGATGCTCCATTCCAGTGAAAGTTAAGACAATGCCAGTGATTGATGTATTTAACAGTTCTATGAGGTCTTATAAAATATACCTTTATGAAATTACCCAGTATAAATCTTAATGCAATTTAGACTTAATATAAAAATGCCAAATTCTTTTTTTCAGTCTCTTGGCATGAGCTTACTTTGAAACTATTGACAGATATGTATAAAAAAAATTAAAGAACTAAGCATTAACATGATAGGAACTATGTTAATACTAACCACAATGTGTCTTCTAGACATGAATAACTGATATCCCTCTCATGTGGAAATATTTAACCCCTCTAAATGTACATAAGTTCCCCATTCCACGGTAACATAATATTTAGGCTAAATTTTATATTTAAATGAAATTTTATCTCCTAAAACCCAAATACTACAGATCCTTTTTAAAGTAGTGGTAAAATAACTCCTAATGATAGTCTGTTATATTCAGAAGTCTTTCAGTGCCTTATTCAGTCATCATCAAAGCAGCTTCCTCCTACAACAGATGGGAACAAATCCAGAGATCCAGACCCAGATATAATGTAGAGAAGGAAAGGCCTCGGAAAGCTCAGAGCTCAGGGAACACCATGGGAATAGAAGAAAGGAGTTTAAGAATCAGAGGGGATAAAGAATATTACGAGATCAAGTCCCTCTAAATCAAGTGAACAAGGATCATATGAACTCACAGAGACTGAACCAACAAACATAGAGCCTACGTGAGTCTGTGTCAAGTCCTCTGCGTATTCATTGTGGCTTCCATTTTATGTTTTTATGGGACTTATGAGTGTGTAAATAAGTGGGTCTTTGGTTCTTGTACATTCTTGTGGGGATATTTTTCTGTGGTGGTTTGTTTTGCCCAACTTCAATGTGATGGCTTTTGTTTTATCTTATAATATTTTTATGTTTTGTTGGATGTTCTTTTAGAAGGGTGTTCTTTTCTAATGAGAGACAGGAAGTGGGTACATACAGATAGGAGGGCAGTTGGGAGGAACTTGGAGAAGTAAATGGAAGGAAACTGTGATCATGATTACTGTGTGATAAAAAAATCTATTTTTAATAAAAGAAAAATAGAAAACAAACAAAAAAAAGGAAAAAGAAAGAAAGAAATCCAAATTGTAAAGTGCTGTGGTAGCTCAATGGTAAATCAGTCACTTGCCTAGCTTTAATGAGACCCAAGTGACATCCTTAGAATCTGAATCATGTTGAAGATCAGAACTTTATAAGAATGGATATAATTCATGAAGCCTGTGTCCTGCAGCATAGTCACTTTTTACAATTTTACCTGTGAAACTATCCAAACTCTGACAACATGAAATGATTAAATGAGGATGGGAGAGTCGCTGTAGACAGCCTTGTTCAGAAGAAAAAGGGAAGGCTAAGTGGAAGGTTAAAGGAACTCTGTAGTTCTTAACAGTTTTGAAATCAAGCTGGATAGGAGGTGAATTCCTTGATTATTTAAAAGGCTTGGGGATAATTTTCAAAGCTCTCCACTTTTGCCCTTTGTTCTCTAGGTTACATTATCTGAATCACTTTTTAAACCAGAAAGTATATATCCATCTAGAATTTATAGAAGCTGAGTGTGAATGTCTTGAGAATTATAAAGTCCCTGGAAATCCAATTTTACACATATCCCCACACTTTCACAAGTTTCATCTTTAAAGTGCAGCCAGGTTCCTATGCTTGATCAAAGAAAACTGCCCTCATGGTTTAACTAACAGTTTTCAAATAAAACCACGGGGTTCACCATAACAAAAGCCTGTTCCTTAAGGGGAAATACTTTACTGTGTGCTATCTGACCTTGGACAAAGATAATTAGATAACTTCACTCCCTCTATCCTTTACTCTCACACAAGGCAGAGGAAGAAAAGAGTACAATACATTGTAAGGAATGTGAAGTGCCCTGACAGGAGATTCCTTTGTTGAAGAATTAGACCACAGCAGATGAATTCAGTCACTGAGAGATATTCTTTTCTTTTAAGTTGTTTTCTCAGCTATTCTGTCACAGACACAACAAAGCCTGACTACCAGAGATACTGCTCTCAAAGACCAAGTGACCAAACCTCTGACAAATTCTAAGATCTTTATCATAAAATTGGAGAATGAATGCCTTTATTGCCAGGTTAGCATACATCATCAAATATGTAGTAAAACAGACTACGACTCTTCTTCAAAAGCAGATTATCTCACTTCAACGGATGTCTAATAAAATAGTAATAGTAATTTAGGAATTGCATGCAAAAATATTCTAGGAGTTCCATGTGAAACGAAAAACACAAATAAAAGAAATGGGAACAAACAGCATTTAGAGCTATGTGAAACACAAAATTGCTACCTATAACATATATTCTATAATTATACTTACGTAGTTCTGTCCACATGCATATGTATATGCATATAAAACATTTTAAAAGACAGGAAAAACAACAGAAAAATAAATACTAGAACCAGACTCAGATAAGTCATAAATTTGTCAATTATCAATTAGAAGTTTAAAACAACAATGAATATGCTAATGATTCTAAAAGACAAAGTAGAAAATACGCAACCACAGACAATAAGAAACTATAGATAGAATTTTTACCACTATAGATGTGGTGGGACCTGAGAAAATGGAGATTTGTGAGGCAGACTAAAGTCTCAGGTACCAGCCAATTTTATTCAGAGTGTCAGAAAATTTATTCTGAGGGTTAAGATGATGAATAAATTGTGCAGTAACAAGGTTAATCCACACATGGAGGACAAGCCTCACATTGAACACAACGAGCATACAGAAGAAACATGTTATTTTTCATAGAGATAAATAACAACAGCCAGTTGTAATGAATAATCTGAAGTAAACTCACTCACTTCTCTCTACACCTGAGAGAAGCATGAAAGCATAAGCCAAGAACAATTCTATGTTTTTGAAAATTCTGTGTCCACAAGACTTGTGTCTTGGTTTCTTGTAGTTATGTTTGTATTATGTTTTAAATATATTGCTAGTTTTTCATTTTTACATTTTTAATCTTTTATTTCACTCTTGCACTTATCATATGGGAATTAGAATCAAACTTCAAGTGCAATTAATATTTTCCTATGAAATCCAGCTATATTCTCTCTCCAATGCAAAATTTTGTATAATTTGACTACATGTCGACAGTGCATTTGTTCCAGTTAAACAGATGGCCTGTGTTGTTATTCTAACATTCAAAAGATTAAAAAACACGCTAGACAAATTAATTAGTTGCAATGAACACGTATGAATCATACAGAAGACTCACATTCAGTTCAGAGTGCCTACATGATGCTTATAACCATCTGTATCTACAGTTCCAGAATGTCTGACTCCTTCTTGCCTCCATGGAACTATACCATATGTGTACCGTGCACATGCATATATGAGTGCCAGCACAACACACACATACACAAAATAAATATAAACAAATGCATGAAAACAGGAGAAGGTAAGAAAGGCCAATGCTCTCTGTTTGTATATTGCAATACACATTGCAAAGAGATGAGAGTCCAAAACAAAAAATTTCACACTCTGCTTGTATCAAATGTTGTTAAATATTTCAAATATAACAGGTTCTCTGGCTAAACAGCGTTTAAAAACATTTTCCATTCTCTTGACCATTCTCACTCTTTCTGTGGAACTATTGCTGAATAGGCTTCTATTTTATTTCTCTATGAGGGTACACAAATATTAACATTGATCTTAGAAACTGAGAATTAAGACACAAAAAGAGAATTTGGGATATAGAATGTTTGATTCTGTGGTTGTGAAAAAGAGAAGTTTCTATTCTGGACTTGTCTTTATTTTCTGTACCTTTCAAATCTAAGCTAGCTGAGGTGCTACATGTATCTAGACCAACCAGTTCTGGAAACTCAGGGAGGAGGATCACAAGATTCAGATCAACTTAAAGAATATGCTAAGAACCTAGCTTAACACCTAAAATACAAAACTAAATGTAGCTTATCAGTACTGTACGTGCTTATCACATGGAAATAACGGGAGTACTCTCCAGTTTCTGTCTTAGCCCTCACTTGGGATCATCTGTAATTATATCGCTATTCAGATATCATAAAAATAAGAACAATTTAATTTTATGTAATGAAAAATGTATCTTTCTTGATGGCATGGCCATGCTATATGATAGACGTTATTGTACTGTTTGCAAGAGGAAGAATTAAAGTAGAAAAGTTAATTTAAATCCAATTTTACTCACTGAAGATTTATTGATTTTAAAGTAAAAACTAAAAATAAATATGACAACTATTGAAAGAAATTTATATAAATATATTTGAGAAGACTAGACAGTTTTATTTAAGAATAATAGAGGGAAAACACATTTTATCTAAAAATTAATAAAAACATCTCTTTTTTTGTAAAGAAAGCATACATGAATACATTATTGCTTTCCATCAGTCATAGTTAAATTCTTTATCACAAAATTGACTCCTGGTCATGTTACACTTGCTCTAACAGCAGTTATCCATATTCAGCCTTATGCCAAAGTTATTTATGTTTAAGTGTGGAATATCTTTCTACTTGACTAGAAGAAGCTATAAATGTATTATATAATTATCTATTACTAACTTCTAATACAAAGGAACATTTGCAGATGAGCACAGAAGATGAATATATATATATATATATATATATATATATATATATATATATATTAATCTTTGATAGTGGATGCTACATTATTAAAGTACTAACAAAGAGAATGTCTAAGTATAATTACAGACATGT
Organism: Mus pahari; assembly: GCF_900095145.1. Classification (NCBI taxonomy): domain Eukaryota; kingdom Metazoa; phylum Chordata; class Mammalia; order Rodentia; family Muridae; genus Mus; species Mus pahari. The sequence continues at coordinate 57,329,001 of NC_034613.1, forward strand.
TTCAGTGACATAAAGAGATGCTCAATTGTATGCATCATATGTATGACATAACATTAAACCTGTTCTCATATACTTTTATCTATTACCAGAAAAAATCAAACCCTGTTAATTACCCAGACAGAGTAGCTTCTTTAGGAGTTTTCATAAGTGCATAAATTAGAATACCTAGAATTTTAATATAAATTTTACTCTGATAAATATGATGCACTAAAGGTTAAGAATTTTTATATTTGTGCTGTAAATAAATTTTAAACAGTGCAATATTTTAAGCGCAGATGTGTCCCAATGAAACAATGAAAGCATATTATAGTTCAGAAAGAATAAAACTAATCAGTAAGCTAAATTTCTCTAGGTCAGTTGCCAGCAAACAGAAAGGAGGAACTGCTCTGTGGGCAAGTCAGTTGCACGTGTATATCTGTCATTTCCTATCCTTCTCATGCTCCTAGAAGTTACAGGAGACAAGATGACATACCTGGTGAAAGCCGTACCATGGAAGGAGGATATGGTTTATTTGTTAACGAACTCTTTGTCTCATGTGCAAAGAAGACGCTAACTCATTTCGAAAGGAAACAAATTATGGTTACAATCATATATATTCTAACAACCTATTATTTGGTATGATAAAGATTTCAAGGTGCCCATATATGTAAGACAAACTTGATGTTTAGAGATGAAATAATGAATACAACTGACTTAGTGATCAGTGAAAGGCATAAAAATTGACCAGAGAATCTTTTTTAAAAATCAAAAGAATATTTAAGATCATAGGAAATCAGGTGTTTAAGTTTGTACCAAAAAAAGCACTAAACAGCCATAACAAAACTAACTTATTTTTTATCACCAATTGAAAGTCTTTATTCTAGCCACATTGGAATACCCTCAGGTATTCAGGACCCAAGAATAGCACTGCAAATTTAGAGTAAGGAACTTTTTCATTTTTTGTTTTTTGTTTTGTTTTGTTTTGGGGGTGGTTTTGTTCTCTTTGGGGGGTTATTTTATTTATTCCTCTTCCTGGTGTTCCCTCCAAAAGCCCCCATCCCACCCCACCCCCTTTGCCTCTATGAGAGTGCTTCCTCCATCAACCCACTCCTGCCTCACTGCCCTAGAGTTTCCCTACTCTGGGATATCAAGCCTCCACAGGACCCAGGGCCACCCTCCCACTGATGTCAGATAAAACTATCCTCTACTACATATGCAGCTGGAGCTATGTGTCCCTCCATGTGTTTTCTTTGGTCGGTGGTTTAGTCCCTGGGAGCATTAGGGTGTATGGTTGGTTGATATTGTTGTTCTTCCTACAGGGTTGCAATCCCATTCAGCTCCTTCAGTTCTTCCCTTAACTCTTACATTGGGGTTCCTGGACACGGTCTGATGGTTGGCTGTGAATATCTTCATCTGTCTTAGTCAGCTGCAAGCAGAGCCTCTCAGAGGATAGCCATACCAGGCAGTAAGAGTGTTAAAAAGGTCTAAGATACAAAGATTACAGTGCTAAATGAGGTCACAAATTATATTGAATTAAAAAATATCCATATCTCTTTGTGTGGGGGAATAGACACTTATAATTCAATTCCTTGGGGGATAAAATTGAGAGGAATAAATATTTAAATCTAGTCTAGGCAATACGGTGAGACATCAGAGTAAACTTTTAAAATATAAAATAAAATAAAATAAAATAAAATAAAATAAAATAAGGCCTGGAGATGTAGGAGTAGTATAACATGTATAATGCTTTTGGTTAGCAGTCTTTAGAACCACAAAAGTTCAAAAAAATAGCATGAGAAAAACAAAAGAGGAAAATAGTTGATCACATGGAAGTTAAGAATCCAGTGGTGGTTACTAGAAGGTAGACAGTGAGGTTGGAGAGAGCTGAATAAAAGTTGATGGATAGATATTGACTTATACAAATGAAAGAAGGTAATGATCATGTATAGTACACTTCGAAAAGCTGGGAAAAGGGAATTTTCAGAGTTTCACTAAATAAAGAGTGATTAATGCTTGAGGAGATAAATATGCATATCTTAATTGAAAATTATATAACATATACATTTGCTGAAAGGTCACAGTGTACCTCATAAATATGTATAATTTTGTGAATAAATTAAAACATAAAGATTAGATATAAAATAAACATAGTCAACAATATTTTTTCATTCATGCTTTTTGAGAGAGAGTTTCATGCCCCCTAGGCTGGGATCAAACTTACTAAGTAGCTGAGGATGACCTTGAATTTTCTATCTTGTTTATAATTCATTGGAGCTGCTATGGGATTAAGGGTGTGAGTCCCCATGGCTGCCTTATAAGGATTCATTTATAACATTTCAAAATACAGCAAAATCTGGGAATATTAGAAACATGGTAAAATACCACAGTAAAGTGCAAACAGCAGGAAGGAGAACTGCTTTACCTGCCCACTTTGATCTTTCTCAAACTTTTTTCTTCTCCAAAGAGTAGTGCTTTGGAAAGCACACCTTTAGTGATCCATGGTGAGCTACCTCCTTGTGCAGTATTCTCAAGTACAGTCATCTGCTTCTCACCAGTAGAATGTAGTTAAAGTATTAGAATGCCTTGGAACAATGGCAATTAGATTAAAAATGAAGGAATTTTAAAGGTATGGGGGAGTGGGGAAGAGAGGAAAACCTGATCTGGTATTAGGTGAGGGAAAAGGACTTAAGCCCTGAGGGCCAGGAGAAAGAATGGAAACAGGCAACATTGGGAGGTAGGAGGTTGGGGGAACCCTCCAGAATGCAACAGAGACATGGGAAGTGATAGATTCTCAGGATTCAAAGAGAGAGACCTTAGATGAAATGCCCAACAGTAGGGAGAGGGAAATAGAGCCCACCTCCAGCAGGAAGGCAGGGCATCAAGTGAGGGATGGGGTTGCCATCCCACAGTCACACCTCTGACCCATAATTGTTCCTGTCTGAAAGAATTACAGGGATGGAAATGGAGAGGATCCTGAGGAAAAGAAGGTCCATCAACAGGCCCAAACTGGGATCCAGCTCAAGGGGAGGTCCCAAGGCCTGACACTATTATTAAGGCAATGGAGTGCTCACAAAAAGGAACCAATCACGAATGCCCTCTGAAAGACCCAACAAGCAGCTGAAAGAATCAGATGTAGATATTTGCAACCAACCAATAGACAGAAGCAGCTGACCCCTGTTGTTGAATTAGGGAAGGCTTAAAGAATCTGAGGAGAAGGGCAATCATGTAGGAGGGCCAGAAGTGTCAGTTAATCTAGACCCCCAAGATCTCTCAAACAGTAGACAACCAGACAGGCAACATTCATCAGCTGATATGGGGCCACCAACACACATACAGTAGAGGACTCTCAGGTCTGTGTTCAATCAGAGATGATGTGCATAACCCTAAAGAGACTGGAGGCCCCATGGAATTTAGAGGTCAGGGGGAGTGGGGAGTGGGGACCTCCATGTGGTGACAGGGGAATGGGGAGGAGTTATGGGATGTGGAACAACAGTCAGAGGGTGGGGAGAGATAAAATAGGGAGTGTAAAAAATAAAATAAAAATAAAGACTCAACAGTGAAATTTGAGAAAATAAAAAAGGAGTTTATCCTGGTTTGGCTGAATCTAATTAGTTTAGAGTTTCGAATGATAGTATACAGGACAGATACTGAAAGAAGCCAAAACAAACCATTATGCTATTCTTGAATTAGAGTATCCTGATTTTTTTTTATTTAAACAATTTTTATTAGATATTTTCTTCATTTACAATTCAAATGCTATCCCGAAAGTCCCTTATGCCCTCCCCTTGCCCTGTTCCCCAACCCACCCACTCCTGCTTCTTGGCCCTGGCATTCCCCTGTATTGGGGGCATATAATCTTTGCAAGATCAAGTGCCTCTCCTCCCAATGATGACCAATTAGGCCATCTTCTGCTACATATGAAACTAGAGACACAAGCTCTGAGTGTACTGGTTAGTTCAAATTGTTGTTCCACCTATAGGGTTGCAGACCCCTTCAGCTCCTTGGGTACTTTCTCTAGCTCCTCCACTGGGGACCCTGTGTTCCATCCAATAGATGACTGTGAGTATCCACTTCAGTATTTGCCTGGCACTGGCATAGCCTCACAAGAGAGAGCTATGTCAGGGTCCTTTCAGCAAAATCTTGGTGGCATATGCAATAGTGTCTGCGTTTGGTGGTTGATTATGGGATGGATCCCCAGATGGAGCAGTGTCTGCATAGTCCTTCCTTCCACCTCAGCTCAAAACTTTGTCTCTGTAACTCCTTACATTGGTACTTTGTTCCCTATTCTAAAGAGGGATGAAGTATTCATACTTTGGTCTTCCTTCTTCTTGAGTTTCATGTGTTTTGCAAATTGTATCTCAGGTAGTCTAAGTTTCTGGGCTAATATCCACTTATCCGTGAGTGTATATCAGGTGTGTTCTTTTGTGATTGGGTTACCTCACTCAGGATGATACTCTCCAGATTCATCCATTTGCCTAAGAATTTCATAAATTCATTGTTTATTTATTTATTTATTTATTTATTTATTTATTTATTTATTTATTTTTATTAGATATTTTCTTCATTTACATTTCAAATGCTATCCTGAAGGTCTCTTATACCCTCCCCCACCCTGTTCCCCTACCCACCCACTCCCACTTCTTCACCCTGGCATTTCCCTGTACTGGGGCATATAAAGTTTTCAAGACCAAGGGTCCTCTAGTATTCCATTGTGTAAATGTACCATTCCTCTGTTGAGGAATTTTTCTGTATCCATTCCTCTGTTGAGGTACATCTGGGCTCTTTCCAGCTTCTGGCTATTATAAATAAGGCTGCTATGAACATAGTGGAGCATGGAGTATACTGATTTTTATATGAGCATGGAAATTTTCCAAATTTTCCTTAACAATTTGGAAGAGACCTATAGCTTCTGGTAAAACCACATCCCAAACATTGCCTTCATTATAGTTTTCTGTGACTTTGAGCTGAATACTCAACTCAGATTGTCCCAGAATCCCTGTTCAGAAGAACTGTAAGATAGTGATTCAAGCTTGCCTTTGTCTTAAATAAACATGCAATTGTTAAGTTCTGAAATGTTGGAGCACAGAGCACACAGAGAGTGTTCCAACATAACAATCTTCTCTGTACAAAGTTTCTCTTACTAGGGACATCTCCAGTGAATGTGGCATATCTGTTGCAGCTAGGGAACAAGCATAGATAACATTAACACAAAGGCTTATAGTTAAATGTCTTCTCTGTGTTTGATAAGTTTTGGAAAAAATGCACATAATTTATCAGCAGTATGATAGCTTAGAGCAGTGTGTGTGGTGGCTTTACAAGCCCCTTGTGTTTTATGGATTTACTTCTCCTCTAACATCCCTGAACCCTAGCAACAACAGAATTATTTTTCCATTTTCACTGTTGACTTTATTCCTTGTGCAGAGCATTATATTGTTAGAATTATATAGCATGGATTTTTTTCTACATAGTTATCTTTAATTTCACATTAAGCACTTAAAGTTACCCCACTTTTGTACTTAATATCTAATTAATTTTTAATTCATTTTATGTATTTATTTCTGTTTTATTTACTATCAACTTTTCAAAGAACATATTAGTTACTTTTAGCTTTTGGTGATCATGTATAAATCTCAAAGCATTCACTGTGGGGTTTTATGTCAATAAGATTTCAACTCAGTTGTGTAAATAATGACTATGCTTACTATTCTGAAAACTGCAAAGCTGGGAATTGCCTGGAAAATTCTATATTTATGTCATCAAAGCTTTTATATAATTTCTTAGTTTTCATTTTAAAATGATGTTTACATAAATATTCCATTCCTTTAATAAAGCACATAATTTTCTATTTCATTGTTTAAACGTACCACATTTACATTACCCATTCATCAGTTGATGAGCAACTAAGCTGTTTCCAGTTTCTGTCTAATGTGAATAGAGTGGCATTGAACATGGCTGAGCAAGTATCTCTGTAGATGAATTAAAATTATTTGGGTGTATGCCCAAGAGTAGTATAGCTTTATATTGTGGTGTACATAACCCCAGCTTCCCAAGGAACTGACACACTGATTTCCATAGTGGCTGTACAAGTTTGCATTCTTACCAGCATGCTCTGTTGTTATTTTATTGACCTTGGCCATTCTAACAGGTAAGATGTAATCTCAAAGTATTTTTAATTTGCATTTCTCTGAAGGCTAAAGATACCATACATTTTTGGTGATCCTCAGTCATTTGTTTTCATTTTCCAGAACTTTGTTTAGTTCCATGAATCTGTATTTTAGAGATGAACACTCTTTATGATGTCAATATTTTATCCATTCTTTTTTTTTTCTTTTGGTTTTTCGAGACAGGGTTTCTCTGTATAGCCCTGGCTGTCCTGGAACTCACTTTGTAGACCAGGCTGGCCTCGAACTCAGAAATCTGCTTGCCTCTGCCTCCTGAGTGCTGGGATTAAAGGCGTGTGCCACCATGCCCGGCTTATCCATTCTTTAGGTTGTCTCTTCACCAAAGTATTATGTCCTTTGCTGTATAGAATCTTTTCAGCTTCATGTAGTCTCTTTTGCCAAATGTAGGTATTTGCTAGTGTACTCCTCCTGTTCATAAAGTCCTCTCCCCTGTCTATGAAGTCTAGTGTATTCTCCATGTTTGTCTAAAAGTTTCAACACATCAGATGTTAGGTTAATGTCCTTTATCTGTTTTCAGTTAATTTTTGCACAGCATTTGACATGTAAATTAAAATCAGGTGATTGTAGGAGTGTGAGTTTGTGTGTTGGTCCTGCATTCTATTCCATTGTTCAGTGGGTCTGTTTTTATTTAAGTACCATGTTGTTTTACTGCAGTAGCTCTTTAGCATAACCTGAAATCTAAGGTAGTGATAACTCCTTTAGTTTATTTTTATTGTTCTTGATTGTTATGGGTATCCTGAATCTTTGTGATTTCCCAACCAAAGAATGTATAAAGGAAATTTGGTACATTTACACAATGGAGTATTACTTATTGGGGAAAAACAGGAAAATTTTAGGCAAATTGATGTAACTAGAAAAAAAACATCCATGTGAGGTCCATATCCAGACAGACAAACATGACCAGAACCTAGCATCATCACCATCTGAGGCTTCATTCAGCAACTGATTGGAGAAGATGCAGAGAGCCACAGCCAAACAGGCTAAACTTGAAAAATCCTGTGCAAGAGTGGGAGGAAGGATTGAAAGAGATAGAGGAGTCAAGGACACCACAAGAACATGCCACACAGAATGAAATAAGTAGGGCTCATAAGGGACTCACAGAGACTGAACTAACAATTGAAGAGCTTGTACTGTTCTGACCTAGGACCTGTGTGTATATGTTATGGTTGTGGAGTTTTGTCTTCTTGTGGAACTACTAACAGGAGCAGAGGATGTCTTTGACTATTTTGTTGGCTTTTCTGACCATTTCCACCTAATGGGTTGCCTCATACAGCCTTAATGAGGGGAGATGCCTAGTCTAACTGTAACTTGATATGCCATATTTGCTTGATATCCCTGGGAAACCTGCCTTTTTCTTAAGGGAATTGGAGAAGAAATAGATCTGAGAGTGAAGGGAGATGGAATTGATATTACTCCTAAACATTATAGGACATCTTTTCAAACTACTTATCTATGGTGATCTAAGTATTTATGTTTTGAAACAGACATACATATGAAAGTGCCATAAAAACATAAGGAATCCCCTCTGAAGTACCTCCTTCATATGGTCATATTTTCTCTGACTTTGCTCCTACTGTGATAATGAGCTCAGTACTTCATGAAGTTATGTGTTTCCTCTACTATAGTACTATGGATATTAAAACATTTTCTATTCGTATTTAAAAATATGTCTTCCTAAAATAACTAACTGTTCTGTATGTATGTTCTGAAAAAGATCAATGTTAAGTTCATAACTTCCACACATGACAGCTTCTGACTGTTTGCAGGTAATTTTCAATGTCTACAACATTTTCCCACTATTCCAACTCCTGCCCAAAGAGACCACAGGTGCCTGCTCAGACTACTATGTCCAGCAAAACTTTCAATTGCCATAGGCAAGAGAAAGCAAGATATTCTATGACAAAAACAAATTTAAGCAATACCTTTCACAAATTAAGCCCTATAGAGGATACTAGAAGGGAAACACTAACGCAGGACCATAACTACACCCAAGAAAACACAAAACTGAATAATTCCACAAAAGCAAAACCAGAAGAGGATCTCAAAAGTACTGTTGTATAGTCTAAGGTACACCTTTCCCAAACATTTGGCATGAGAGGTGCCAGAAAGTTTGAGTCAACTGCCACAAAATGAGGTATAAACAACAACGCACTTTTACAGCATTGTTTAATATTCTTCAACATGCAGTTAAATATTATTTCAGGAATATTTGCATTTAAAATTTAAAGCAAAGTGTATTTGTCCTCACTTGGGCCCTTCAGCTTGTTGAGCTTTTTGAGTTCTGCGGACTGTATCTTGGGTATTCTGTAAATTTTTTTGGCGAATATCCACTTATTAGAGAGGTGTGAGGCCCTCAATCATGTTGGAGCAGCACCCCAAGCTCTCCCACATGCAGGTAAGGTATCCCCAAGCTCTCAGACCAAGCCAATGGGAAGTACCTGTTGTCAGACCCTGACACACCCCAAAACTGTGTATAAGAATACTATCTATAAGGAATGAAGGTGTGAGAGAACTAAAAAAATAGTTATTTTTTTAGCCATATTTATAGAATTTCCTTTTCAGGTTAGAACTTTTGTTATGATTTCTAAAATATTATGAATGCCAGTAGGTTGAAGTTGATGCTATAAAGTCCTAAGTGAAGGCCACAAATGATATTTTTAAATAAATTCCTTTCAAGACAGTAGCAAGTACACTGGGCCTGGGGTTGCTATGCTGTTATTTCTGCTAGTGCTTTAGACTTTCTAAATATCACAATATTCAAATGAATTCTGTAAATAAATAAGAAACCTGGTACTCAAAAGCAAGCCTTCTTGATGACTTCTTTTTGTACTATGTCTTAATGCCTTTAAAGGTTTTTTTTTCATGTAGTTAAGATAAAAGGAAGTGTTCAGATTAATAAATGAAAGCAATGTAAGAACTTAAAGCTAGAGACCTGGGCTTGAATCCAATTTTTTCATTTGCTGACTATTGTTTTCTTGGTGACCATTCTGAACCCTGATTTTCTCATTTGCTAAATGGTGATAGCACCAGTTATACTGCCAAGTGGCTTTAAGAATTAAGAGTGGCTCATTTTGATATTGAGTAACCAATTGTTTGGGGTGTTTTTATAGAAAAAGGGGTTATAAATTGTAAGAGAGAGCAAGAGGGTGGTGCATGGGAGAGGTTGGAGAAAGAAAAGATCAGGACGGAAATAATGTAATTATAATTTCAAAACTAGAAAGTTATTATCATACATATACTTTCTACTTACAAATCCAAAGAAGAGTTTATATGATTGAGTGGTATTTAAATTCTGAATAGAGGCTCTAGACACTCTTCCATTGTTTCTGCTTATTTATATGTCATCTTTATTTTAACTTTCTTTCATTTACTTGGCATTAAAATATTTGAATTTTTTTACTTTCAGCAACTACAAATTTATAAATTCATATGTGAGTGGTTAGAACAGTGTACTGGCTACTGTTATGTCAACTTGGCATAAGCTGAAGTCATCTGAGAAGATGGAGCTTCAATTAAGAACATGCCTCCATAAGATTGGGCTGTACGGCAGCCCATAATACATTTTCTTAATTAGTGAATGTTGAGTGAGGGCTCAGCCATTGTGTGTGGAGCCAGCCCTGGAGTGGTAGTAATTGGGTCTACAAGAAAGAAGGCTAAATATGCTATGGGGAGGAAGCCAGTAAGCATTGCCCTCCATGACCTCTGCGTCTGCTCCGGCCTCCAGGTACTTTCTCTGTTTGAGTCCCTGTCCTACTTGAATTCCTGTGGTGACTTCCTTAGATGATGAACATGATATGGAAGTATAAGCCAAATAAACTGCTTCCTCCCCAAGCTGGTGTTTCATCACAACAAAAGTAATACTAATTAAGACAACTAGTGGTATCTAAGGTCCATTTTTTTCCTGAAAGTAATTTTGTTAATGGTATTAATTAAATGGTTGCAAAATTAGGACAGAATGCCAGATATACTAATTTAAAGAGCACCACTTTGTTTCAGGAATCTTTGTTGCCTGGTGTGTATACAATTTGATAGAGACAGCTATGCAATGTGATTGAAAGTATTTCGGTAATTGATGGAAGAAGAGCTAACAATGATGTAACTGCAAAACCCTTGCATTCTCGTGGGTATTCACAGTGTAACTCATTACCAGCATGAACAAATTCCAGTGCTATAGCAACAATTCATCTCCAACTATCCATTAAGATGGAAATTTAAAAGATCTAAGCACCTTACCTTCAAACTTAACAAGTCTTGTTTCATACATGATGCAATGTCTCTAGCTAACACAGAAATCATTAGCTATGAAAGAAGCATTGTACAGAAAGTTATCTTACTGTGAATTGCTTGATGTTCAATAGTCATGGAACAACATAATGAGGATCAGAATGTGGCTGCACATGTGCAGGATGGTATCACAGAAAAGGAAGCTTGGACATAATTCTTAATACATTGGTTAGTTGCTTCTGTATAGGTAAACTATATTAGTGGGAAGAAAAAAAACCTTTATTTTTATTAGCATCAATAGTTTCAAGGGAATCAAGGTTCTAGCTCTGATTCCCACACAAGTTCCTATGATTTTGAGAAATTTAGGGGTTTTTTCCTAAGTCATAAATTTGTCTGTAAAATCAGAGTATGAAAGATTAAGTGGAGCTATTTCTTAAGATTATATTCTGCCATCACATTCCAATTTTCTAAAGGAAACATCTAAGCTGTTGATTGACATGATTTACTTTGATGTCTCAAAAACTCCAACAATTCAAATCATGACCATATTTCACCTTGTTCCTTTTAAGTTGCTGATGAAGTAGTATAGTATATACCAAATGAAATGTGTTTGTGAGAATGTTATACATATACAAATTAAAACACTTTGAAAACTTTGCAACTGTCATTGCATGAAACTGTCTTGAGATATATTGAATCTCTTAACTGGCTATGTAATTTCTTGAATACAGGAATATTCTAAATAAAATTTATACATGCACATCATTATGATATTGAAATAATATATGGTTAACCTTAAATAATATTGAATAATGTTAGCAAATGAAAGATGCTTCCTAATCAAAGCAATGAAGACAACAATCAATCTGGTGACACAGAGTTATTCTACTCAATGAAATTAAGTAGAAATAATGAAATTAATGAAATTCCAATTAATTAAGTACATACTACATGCAATTAACTCACTCCTATGTGTTTACAAGGGCTTGCTATCACAAAACTATGACTAGTAAGTGTTAAACATTAAATAATGTCTAAAAGCTACTTAATTTCCAAAAATGCCTTGTGTTCTTTAGAAATAAGCAGCATTGAGTACACTGAGTAGGAAGTATGTAGAATATTCAGCATAATGATCTCAAAAAAAAACTTGATTGAATATATTTTATAGGAAAAGGTCACTTTTGAAATAGTGCTAACATCCCCAATTCATCATAATGATTCAATGGCCAAAATATATGGATTTTGAGTCATAAAAATTTTCCTTTGTACATGTAGAAGAAATTACATGATTTTCAAAACAGAGCCCATCCAAATTCAAGCCAATTTTTTCCTAATCCCTGCTATGTCACAGTTTGGCTTTCTAGAAACTGGTTCCTAAACAAACTATACAAATCATATGACTTGATTGCAAGATATAGAGAAACCAAGCTGGAGCTCATCTAAAAAGCTGCCTCCCCACTCACTAGGTTTCATACTCTCAGATATTGTGCAGACTACTAGGGAGAAAAAGAATCAATGGACTTAAACCACTGTGAATCCTCTAAATTGCAATACCAACTTCAAGGTAAGAGGTGTGAGCCTGCACAGTAGTAGTCTGACTGTTATGGTTGTAACCAACCACAAGCTAATTAAATTGGATGGCCACTTCAAAGAGGGGAATATATACATGGCATTGTAAACTTGGGGGTGGGGGAATGCATGTTTAAGGATTTTAAGGTGACTGGGGTGTGGGAATAGTTTATACTGCTATTTTGCTAAATGCAAGTGTAGTAAAACTTATATCCAGTTACTTCTTTATACCCATAGATGAATGCTATTCTCAGATAAATAAGAAAAGTCTCCGTTTTCAGTGAATGGTAGTAAACACAGTTACTCATGGATGTTAAAGATACTGAAGATGGTTGGGCATCAGGGTACAACCTTTAATCGCAACATTAGGGATGCATAGAGAAGCATAATTCTATAGGTTTGAGTCCAGTCTTTTCAACTACATAGAGAGACCCTTTCTCAAAAACAAAAACTTGCAGAGAATAAGTAATGGCTGAGGATCTAATACTTAAAAACACACTTATGCCCCCTCTAATGCACAGGGAAAACCAAGAAAAGAAGGGTAGAGAGAGTGTAAGACTCAGGAGACAGGGGCAGGAGTTGTAAAATGCCATCATCTGCTATTGGAATCATGAACTCACAGTGGATCTGCTGTCAGTACTAGGCCTGCAAAAAAATGGATTTATAAGTCAGGCAGATATTGGAGAAGGATTCATGGGGCTCTCTTCCTCTTGGTGAACTAGCAGTTACTGACATATTCTGAAAGAGGAAACATTGTCTCTTCTTTTTGTAGCAACAAACAAACCCACCAGGATGCAGCTGAGTAGTTCCAATCCAGGTCATGCAGATGGACCTGGTGAACTCTGTGGTTCACAATACAAAACAAAAGACATGAAAGTGGGAAACAAATTTGTAAAGAATATGGGGAGATAACCAGAATGGGAAAGGAATAAGACAGAATGGGGCAAGAATAATCAGAAAGGATTACATACATGTATGAAATTGTAAAAGAACAAAATTAATTACTAAAAATGTTTATTTTTATTTTATTTTATTTTGGTGCCTATAATGTGAAGTGGAAACCTAGGGATTTTTGGGTTTTTTTTTTTTTTTTTGAAAATCGATTGGATGGTGTTTGGCTGGGGCAGACTCATGAAGAACATTTAGATGAAGTAGATGCGGGTGAAAGGATGTTCTGTTAAAGTAAACATGTGAAAGCACATGTAAGGAAGGATCATTTGTTAACAACATATGTGTTGGTCTGTTTTATACTGTGTAGTTGAGCTGTATTTCTTGGGACTTTATAGAGAGAAATGCACAAAAAATCATTTGGAGGTGTGTTTGTAGGGTTTTGGGTTTTGGGGTTTTTTTGTTTGTTTGTTTTTAATGTTTGTTTGTTTGTTTGTTTGTTTGGGGGGGTGGTTGTAGCTTTTGAGGACTCTGGCTGATTGACAGAGTGATGTTAGCTGAGATAGATATCCATCTTGAGGCAAGACACATGCTGAGACAAGACATATGTTAATGTAAGTAAGATCTGTAGAGGATGTATTAGTCAGGGTTCTCTAGAGTCACAGAACTTATGGATAGTCTCTATATAGTAAAGGAATTTATTGATGACTTACAGTCTGCAGTCCAATTCCCAACAATGGTTCAGTAGTAGCTGTGAATGGAAGTCCAAGGATCTAGCAGTTGCTTAGTCCCACAAGACAAGCAGGCAAAAGAGCAAGAACAGACACCCTTCTTCCAATGTCCTTATATGGTCTCCAGCAGAAGGTGTAGCCCAGATTAAAGGTGTGTGCCACACCTTTAATCTTCTGGAATCAATCACCACTGTGTCTCAAGATCTTCATACCAAGATCCAGATCAGAAACTTCTATCTCCCAGCCTCCAGATTAGGTTCACTGGTGAGCCTTCCAATTCTGGATTGTAGTTTATTTCAAATATAGTCAAGTTGACAACCAGGAATATCCACTACAGAGGATATGAGATTTTTGAAGGGTACAAATAGGGCTCAAAGGAAAGTGACAGAAGCTGAGCTTGGCTTGTTTATAGAGTTAGTTGAATAATGTTTGTGGTTCTCTCTTTGTTGATCTTTATTTTCCTGAGAGAGTTATAGTTGAAAACTTTTCTTGGCAGTCCTCCAAGTCCCTCCTGTTGACTCGGGTAGAAGCTGAGGCCCAGCTGTCTCTGTTAGGTAGTGTCTTCATTATTGATATATGGTTTTTTTCTTAACTATCAAATTGGTCTATGATGTATCTATGAAATATTTCAGAATTGATCAAGTTTCTGCTGTTAACTTATGAATTTAACTGCTGATTTTCAAACATCATAGACAGGAATTTCTCTAAGGAACCTTTCTAAACAGGTCTATTTTTCTTATAATGTTTTTTTTAGTATTATCTCTGGTGGATGGTGGGTTAAAACGGAGGTTAAAGTGTTTAAGAACTATGACCCTGATATAGCTGTCTCTTGTGAAGCTATGCTAGTGTCTGGCAAATACACAAGTGGATGTTCATAGTTATCTATTGGATGGAACACAGGGCCCCCAATGGAGAACCTAAAGAAAGTACCCAAGGAGCTGAAGGTGTCTGTAACCCTATAGGAGGAACAGCAATGTGAACTAACCAGTACCCCCTGAGCTCGTGTCTCTAGCTGCATATGTAGCAGAAGATGGCCTAATCAGCCATCATTGGGAGGAGAGGCCCTTGGTCTTGCAAAGATTATATGCCCCAGTACAGGGGAATGCCAGGGCCAGGAAGCAGGACTGGGTGGGTTGGAGAGCAGGGCAGGGGGGCGGGTATAGAAGACTTTCAGGAAAGCATTTGAATTGTAAATGAAGAAAATATCTAATAAAAATAGTTTAAATATATAAAAAAGGATTCTCTAGGACTCAGATCTAATAAATTACAATTCATATAATGTAACTTCAAAACTTCCATTTTTCCTCAAATTATACCTTGGGAGGGGAGACTAAGACAGAGAAATTAAAAAATTGTTTTTTTTTTAATTAAGTGACAATAATTTAAATACAACATTTCCCCCTTCCGTTTTCTTCAAAGGGAACAGACACAATCCCAAGCACCTGGTAAGGAAAATCACAACCCAGGTTGTTGCTCAAGGTGATTTAAGAGATCTCCTGAACAGGCTGCTGACAGTGCCCTCAGATACCTCCCAGAATTGGACAATTAAGACTCTATTGCTTAAGAAATTGTATGGTTGGACATAGTCGAGAAATAAACCTGGTACTAACTTAGAATACTCCTCTTAGAGGGTGAATACTCACATTATTAGAAAAGGCTATGCTTGTCACCTCAAAAACAAAAAAAAAAAAACTGTTATAAAACTCAGATATAGCTGTAAAGCCTCTGAACGAATACAATGAGCAGCCTGATGAGATCTCTCCAATGATGCAACAGTGAAATGAGTACCTCTGGGTTCACTAGCACCTACCTAATTGAAATGTAGAATTGGTCGATAGGAGGGTACTACCACTAACACTTGGTAAATTTTCCCAAATCCTAGTGGTCAGAGAGGACATAGAATCTAGGGAACCTACTCCTGCCACTTGGCTAAGTTGATGTAACTACCAACTGTATTAAAGATGGTATATTTAAAAATTCATATTTATGGACACAGAGAAGTATAGGTAAATCTCCCATCAATAAAGCTTATTCCTATAACAGTGCGGTCTACTATACAGGTTGAAAACTGGTAAATATTCAGAAAATAAATGACCATGGGTTACCCAGTAAAGATTGGCACATCTACCAAACAACCCTTACATCTAAGACTTAGGGAACATCATAAAAGAAGGGATAGAAAAATGTTAAGAGCCAGAGAACCAGGACAGTTGCAGTGAGAGTGTCTTTTAAACATCACAAGAATGATACAGCTATGAAATCTCAACAATATGGTTGCCTACATAAGAAATACAGTAGTAACATCAGATGACATGTTGTCTTAGGATTTTATTGCCATGAAGAGACACCATGACCAAGGCAAGCCTTATAAAGGAAAGCATTTAATTATACCAGGCTTACAGTTTCAGAGGTTTATTTAGTCCATTATCATCATGGTGGGAAGCATGGCACCGTGCAGGCAGACATGGTATTGGAGAAGGAGCTGAGAGTTCTACATCTTGTTCTACAGGCCACAGAAGGAGACAGTGTGACATACTAAATGTAGCTTGAGAATAGGAGACCTCAAAACCCACCCAACAGTCACACACTTGCTCCAACAAGGCCACACCTCCTAACAGTGCCACACTCTATGAGTCAAAATGCAAAAGACTGGACATAGGCAAAGCAGACTTAAACAAAATTAACTCTATATTACAGTGATACCAGTTATACTACAGAGGCACACTGAAAAAAATAGAGCAATTACTGGAACAAAATCAAACCTGTAGACAAATAGAACAGAATAGCAGACTCAGGAATAAACTGTACTACTCCAGCCACTCTGTGTTTTTAGCAAATACATCAAAAATATATACTGGTCAAAAGAAACTATGAACTAACCAGTACCCCCAGAGTGCATGTCTCTAGCTGCATATGTAGCAGAAGATGGCCTAGTCAGCCATCATTGGGAAGAGAGGCCCCTTGGTCTTGCAAACTTTATATGACCCATAGAGGGGAACACCAGGGCAAAGAAGTGGGAGTGGGTGGGTAAGGGAACAGGGCAGGGGGAGGGTATAGGGGACATTCAGGATAGCATTTGAAATGTAAATGAAGAAATATCTAATAAATAATTTTTAAAAAGGAAAAATACTATAGATGAAATCATGTTGGCAAAGGTAGAGGATCTCACATCATGAAAAACAAAATAATTCAACAGGGAACAATGGCCTGAAACTTTAAATCTGAAACTTCTAGAGGAAAACACTCGAAGATAAAGGCATAGACAAAGACATTCTAAATAGAATCCCAAAAGCTTTGGAAATAACTCCAAGAACTGATCAACAGAATTTTGAAATTAGAAAATTTCTGTGTAGCAATGGAAACTGAGCAAAATAAAAAGGCAGACTCCAGAATAGGTGAAAAATTTTGTCCCTTATACTTTAAATAAGTTGCTAGAATGTTTAAAGAACTGCAAATGTTAAGCTAAAATTTCCAGTCAATAAATGGGCTATGGAACTGAAAATAGAGATTTCAAAGAAACACAAATGGCCAATAAACATTTAAAGTAGTTTAAAAGTCTTTGGACATCAGGAAAATATAAATTAAAATTAAAATGACATAAACAAATGACAAAGAATGCTGGTAGGGATGTGGAGAAAGAGTAGTCCTTATTTATTCCATGTCAGAGTGTTACCCAATATAGACATTATGGAAATAATAATGGAGATGTCTCAAAAAACTAAAAATACAACTAATACCTACTTGCATATTTGCATGTATTTTCTTCTATTCAAAATTACAAATAAGTGGAATTTCCTTGGATGTCAAACAAGTTAAAAATTTGTACATAACAGGGCCGGGCGTGGTAGTGCACGCCTTTAATCCCAGCACTCAGGAGGCAGAGGCAGGCGATTTTCTGAGTTCGAGGCCAGCCTGGTCTACAGAGTGAGTTCCAGGACAGCCAGGGCTACACAGAGAAACCCTGTCTCGAAAAACCAAAAAAAAAAAAAAAATTGTACATAAACACAATACAAGTTTACTGAGTCATTAAAACTAAATTATGAAATTTGCAGAAAAATTAATAAATTTAGAAAATTAAAATAAGTGAGATAGATACCCCAGTGTAGGGGAATCAAGGGTGGGGAGGTGGGAGTGGGTGGATGGGTGAGTGGAGGAACATCCTCATAGAAGCAGGGGGAGGAAGAATGTGATAGGATGTTTCCAGGAGGGAAGGAAACCAGGAAAGGGGATAACATTTGAAATGTAAATAAAGAAAATATCTAATAAAAAATTGACATAACCCAGATTAGAAAAATAAATAAAGATGACATGTTTTTATACCTATCAGAATGACTAAGATCAAAAGCTCAGGTGACAGCAGATGCTGGTGAGCATATGGAGAAAAACGAACACTCCTCCATTGCTAGTAGGATTGCAAGCTGGCACAACCACTCTGGAAATCAGTTTGGTGGTTCTTCAGAAAATTGGACATATTATTATCTGAGGACCCAGCAATACCTCTCCTAGGCATATACCCAGAAGATGTTCCAACTGGTAATAAGGACACATGCTCCACTATGTTCATAGCAGCCTTATTTATAATAGTCAGAAGCTGGAAAGAACCCAGATGTCCCTCAATAGAGGAATGAATACAGAAAATATGGTACATTTACACAATAGAGTACTACTCAGCTATTAAGAACAAGGACATCATTGAGTTTTGCAGGTAAATGGATGAAATTAGAAAATATCATCCTGAGTGAGGTAACTCAGACCCAAAAGGATATGCATGGTATGTACTCACTAATAAGTGGATATTAGCCAAAAATGTACAGAATTCCCAAGATAGAATCCACAGAACTCAGGAAAGTTAACAGTGAGAAGGGCCCAAGTAAAGATACCTCAATCCTACTTGGAAGGGAGAAGAAAGCAATCACAGGAGGAGGGACCTGGGTAGGAAAGGCGACAGGGGAGGAAAGAGGGGAACATAATCAGGTATTGGAGTGTGGAACAGGACTGAAGCCCTGAGGGCTGGAAGAAAGGATGGAAAGAGGTAACCTCAAGAATTAGGAGGGGGGTCCTTCTAGAATGTACCAGAGACCTGGGAGGTGAGAGACTCTCAGGAATCAAAGGAATCAAACCTTAGATGAAATGCCTGACAGTAGGGAGAGGGAAATTATGGAACCCACCTCCATCAGGAAGATGGGGCATAAAGGGGAGGGATGGGGTTGCTATTCCACAGTCAAAAACTCTGACCCAGAATTATTCCTGTCTGAAAGAATTAGAAGGATGAAAATGGAGAGGAGCCTGAGGAAAAGAAGGTCCAGTGACAGGCCCAAAGTGGGATCCAGCTCAAGGGGAGGCCCCCAGGGTCTGATACTATTATGGATAATTTGGTGTGCTCATTAAAAGGTACCACCTATCCCGAAAGACCCAACAAGCAGCTGAAAGAATCATAGGCAGATATTTTCATCCAACCAATGGACAGAAGCTGCTGATCCCTGCTGTTGAATTAGGGGAAAGCTGGAAGAAGCTGAGAAGAAGAGAGATCCTGTCGGAGGACCAGCAGTCTCAACTAACCTGGACCCCAAGATCTCTCAGATACTGAGCCACCAACTAGGCAGCATATACCAGCTGATATGAGGTCCCCAACACATACTAAGCAGAGGATTGAGGGGTCTGGACTCAGTTAGAAAAGATGAACCTAAGCCTCCAAAGACCTGGGGCCCCAGGGAGTGGGGAGATATGGTGGGGTGGGGGTGGGTGGTGGAAGGTGGGTACATCCTCTTGGAGACAGGAGACTGGGGACTTGGGGTGGGGATGTGAGAAGTGGAACAGTAAGAGGGTGAACCAGGAGGGGGGATTAAAGTCTGGATTGTGAAAAAGATGAAAGAATAATAAAAGTATTAAAATACATTACAATCTGAAAATTGTGGGAGAAACTGAAAAAAATTGATGCTGAAAGGTAAAAAAAATTTCTGGTTGTATAAACAGCATAATTTCCCAAACTATTTTAAGTTCTGAATTGTGGACTTAGTTAAAATCTCATTATCAATATTATATTTTTCTTTCTTATTATATATGTCAAATTAGGTTAGCATTTTTTGTTTTATTCATTGTAAAAATATTTTATTTTATATTCTTTGTTAACAATAAATAGTAGAAAATTAAGAAAAGGAAGAAAGGGGGAACTACTGAGTGCAGAATAGTAAAAAAGTAGAAGGGGAGATGTTGTACAGGGGATTTCCCAAAAACATGCTTTATATTGAAATGTGATAACAAAAGTAAAATCTGCATTTTAATTAAAATGCAAATATGTAAATTATACCATTCATATATTTAATAATGAATTAAAAATACATACTCCTGGGCTGGTGAGATGGCTCAGTGGGTAAGAGCACCCGACTACTCTTCCAAGGTCCAGAGTTCAAATCCCAGCAACCACATGGTGGCTCATAACCATCCATAACAAGATCTGACGCCCTCTTCTGGAGTGTCTGGAGATAGCTACAGTGTACTTACATATAATAAATAAATAAATATTTAAAAAAATACATACTCCTGTCATCATTTATATTTCATAACTTCAGTGTAGTATTTGAAGCATTTATAAGTTTTATGTTTCATGAACTGACCTACATATAGACTAAGGAAAGCATGCTGACAATGACAAGCTAAACTAAATTAAGTTGTTTGGAATGCATTTAATGCAATATTTTCAACTTAAAATATTACTTTTATTAGAATATGACACTACCACAAAAAAGGAGCATCTTTTCACACACACGCATGCGTGAGCATGCACACACACACACACACACACACACACACACACACACACACACAAAGAGGGGGGAGTCAGAATGCTAAAATTTAAGTAACATGGCAAAGAAACAAACTAGAAATATAGATATGAGTTTATGCTACTATCATTAAATCTAATTTCCACATAGAAATAAGAAAGAAATTCAAGCATAACTTCTTATTTTGCTTATTCGAAGCAGTACCTTTTGGGAAATCTTAATTTTATGTTTTGCAAAGATTGGA
This sequence comes from Mus pahari, assembly GCF_900095145.1. NCBI lineage: Eukaryota > Metazoa > Chordata > Mammalia > Rodentia > Muridae > Mus > Mus pahari. The sequence goes on from NC_034613.1 coordinate 57,349,600, forward strand.
TGACAGTCTATAAGCAATTAAAGGAGACTGAAGGAGACTTTGTCATTTGCTTCAGTTTTATAGCATGATAAGTTGCCCATGTCCCTATAAATAATCCTCAAGTTATGCTTATGAATGCAATATTAATTTAAAAAACTTAAAAATATCACAAGATGCAGGGAATTTTGGGTTAAGAGTTTAAGTGGGAGAGAGCTAAAAGAGGGTAATGGAGGGAAGAAATACCCAGCACTCAGTACATAACAATGGCAGCTTGAATGAAAATGGCCCCATAGGCTTATATATTTGAATAATTAGTCAACAGTTCTTAGAACTCTTTGTGAGTTGATAGAAGGTGTGGCCTTTTGGGAAGAGGAGTGTCACTGTGGGATAGGCTAGGGGTTTCAAAAGCTCATGCTATTCTCTGTTTGCTCTGTCTCTCCATATCTGTCTTTCTGTGTCTCCTCTCTGTCCCTCTTTGTCTCTCTTTCTCTGTGTCTATTTCTCTCTCTCTCTCTCTCTCTCTCTCTCTCTCTCTCTCTCTCTCTCTCTCTCTCTGTCTCTCCCTGTCTCTGCCTTTTTCTTGTGGATCATTTCTAAGCTTTAAGCTACTGTTCCAGTGTCATACCTGCTGTCATGCTCTCTGACATGACAGTCATGAACTCATACTCCAAAATTGTAAGCTAATAAACTCTTCTACAAATTGCCTTGGTCAATGTGACTCACCACAGCAATAGGAAAGTAACTGTGATGGTTTGTATATGCTTGGCTCTAGGAGTGGAACTATTAAAAGGTGTGGCCCTGTTGGAGTAGATGTGGCCTTGTTGGAGGAAGTGTGTCATAGTCTCACAATTGGTGTGGGCTCTAAGACCCTCATCCTAGTTTCTGGAAGCCAGTATTCTGCTAGCAGCCTTTGGATGAAGATGTAGAACTCTCAGCTCTGCCTGCATCGTGTCTGCCTGGATATTGCCCTGCTCCTGCGTTGATGGTAATGGACTGAACCTCTGAACCCGTAAGCCAGCCACAATTAAATGTTGTCCTTTATAAAAGACTTGCATAGGCCATGGTGTCTGTTCACAGCAGTAAAACCCTAAGATAGTAACTATGATGGTTCATGTATGAAATTGTAAAAACAAAACAGAAAAAAATGGAGGAGTTTTATTGTGGTGGTTTACATGAGAATGTATCTCATAAACTCTTATGTTTGAAGCTATGATGCCAGTTGGGGGAAATTTTGTGTAGGCTTAGGATGTGTGGACTTTCTAGAGGAAGTATGTATAGAGGTGGGCTTAGAGGTTTCAAAAGCCTCATGATACTCCCAATTCACCCTTTCTGCTTTATTCTTGTAGTGTAAGATGTGAGGTCTCTCAGCTTGCTTCTCCAATTATAATGCCTGCCTGCTGCTGTACTTCCTGTCCATGATGGTAATAGACTCTAATCTCACTGGAAATAAACTCTTGCTTATATATGTTTTCTTGACCACGGTGTTTTATCACAGAAGAAAAATAAAGATCAAATAATACAGAAATTGCTACCAAGAAGTAGGCTATTGTGAAGGGACTGACCATGAAGATTTTTGAAGGTCTGTGAATAGCTTAGTGACTCTGGACTAGAAAAGTAGTAACTGAATGATATAATCACAGTTAATGAGCCATTATAGTGGGAGCTTGGAAGACAGTAGTGTTGCTAGCTATATAGGCTGTGAAGGCCCAGCTCAAGAAGTTTTAAAGCGGAAGAAGAGAACAATATTAAAAGTTGAGCTAACAACCTTTCTTGTGATATTATGGCTAAGAATGTGACTAGTTTTGTTGTTGTTGTTGTTTTAATTAATTTATTTTTTTTACATGCCTTGTCCTAGAACTTGTCTGAAGCTAAATTTGAAACTAATGGGCTAATTTCTTTGGTGAAGAAAATTTCAAGAGAGTTTAGTATTGACTTCTTTTACATGGTTGTTAGTAATCATTCTTATTTATGTCTGCAATGAATAAAAAGCAAGTAGTACAAAAAAAAGAAATTTTAAAGGTACAATTTACAGAGAAAAGGAGCACCAGAAAGTTACTTTTGCAGCAAGGGGGGGGGGGCTGATCTGCATTGTAATAAACAGAAGTACCCCCAGGGCAAGACCATACCCAGCTGAGCTTCAAAATTGGGGAAAGAAAATGTCTGGGAACTTTTCTGATGCTATAAAACAACAAGTACAGACTGCTGCTGAGGTGGTTCAAGGGGGGCTGGATACATCACAAGCTAATATCCAAACTTGATAGTGTCATCAATATGGTACTGACTTTAGAATCATAAAGTGTAAGGGAGATAATGGATTCTTACTCCATGGTTTCATAAAGCCACTAAAGCTAAGCAACATGCATGACATATGCATCACTCCATGAAGACCTTGAGAAAATGTTGTGTGAAGCTATGCAAGTGAAACTTAAATTACACTGGAGACTCTGATATGTTGGAGGTGCCATAACCATGATATATCTGCCTAGTAGAGCTGCATTCAGAAAGTCAAACAGGTCCAGGGAAAAGAAATGTGTGTTGTGGAGTATCTAAATCTTTGACGCCAGACATGGAGTCACAGGATTTGGTGATGTTCCTGCTGGGTTTAAGTCTTGCTTTGTTCTCATATTTCCTCACTATGCCTCCATTTCTCCCTTTTGAAATAATGTACTTTTTGGAAAATTGTATCTTGGATGCATATGATTTGCTTTTTGATTTAAAGGGGGGTTACAATTAAATGATTACCTTAAGTCTCAGAGACACTATAGACTTTTAAATACTGTTGAGGCTTTGAAAGATTATATGGACTCTTGAAATTAGACTACATTCATTTTGCGTTATGATATCACCATAAACCTATGGAGACAGATAGTAGAATACAGAAGTTCAAATGAGAATATTTTCCATAGTTTCTGGCATTCAAATAGTTGATTCCCAGCTAGACATGCTGTTAGGATACATTTAGGAAATCTGGCCTTGTTTGAGTAAATATGTTACCAGGGTACAACTTTGATTTTTCTAATGTTGAGTGGAGAAATGAGAGTTTGATAGTCTTGTAATTAAACAAACAAAAAATATATAAGGTGGGTGGTGGTAGCACATGCCTTTAATCCCAGCACTTGGGAGGCAGAGGCAGGTGGATTTCTGAGTTCGAGAGCAGCCTGGTCTAAAAAGTGAGTTCCAAGACAGCCAGAGCTATACAGAGAAGCCCTATCTCGAAAAACCAATATATATATATATATATATATATATATATATATATATATATATATTGCAAATATCTCCAACAGAAACATAGAGGATAATTTAGCAAAGAAAATATACAAAAGTGACCAGAAAAAAAAAAAGAAAAGCACAGTAAGACTTAAATAGTCCTGTCTATAGCATCCTAGAAACTCCTATGTAGACATCAAAGATTCATTCTATTTAGATTGTCTTCTCTCTCAAATTACTTGTGATAGGATGCAAAATTTTAGATTGGCACTGACTAGTTCCCAGGAAATCCTCAACTTTCCAAAAGAATCCAAACATATCAACCTACAAAGCTTGTGTACTGCTATTTTATCATATCAAAAGCCTTTAGAGAGCAAAGATAAGATAAATGAAGTATTAGCCCTTGAGGAGTCTTATTGAGTGATGAAGGTCATTGTCAACGCAAATCAATGGAGACAGTAGATCACAGAAGTCCCAAATGCATGAGCCAAATATTCTTTTTGATCTGTATGAGTACAGGAACTCATGGGAGCATGTGAAAAGAATTTCAAGTTAATGTATCATTAAAAGTATTATACTGGCAGATGGCTCATGTTAAAAAATTGGCCATGACTCACAGAGTTGTATACCTAAACAAATCTAACTTTCTCCTTTTACAGGGATCCAAATTTAAATTAGAAATTTATTGCACTTTTCTTATCCTTTGTCCACATTAAAGACACAAATAAAAGAAATGTTGTTGTCTTGGTAATTGAGGTCAATAAAACACTGTGTCCTACTTATGTCAATGTCTAGAGCATCTTAAGTCAAACCATGGAAATAGTGACCAAGTGGTTTCTTGTGTAATTAATGCTGTTTCCATCCTTTTATCAAAACACTCTTGGAGTGAAACAAGGAGATATTCTGGTTGTATTAAAAACCAAGCTATGGAAAAAGTCCATAGGTATAAAATGAGATTAAAGCCAGCCAAGAAATAAGGGAATGAATGTTTTACGATAAAAATGAGAAATACAAAATAACAGTATCTACTAATTATTTTGTCTATTCAGATGCTTTATCTCCTTTCATTAAAATTTGTATTGGGAAAATTAATTACCAAAGATTGTCTTGCTAATCTTTGTTGGACAGAAGAAAGTTGAAGAAAATAGAACGATTAAGGGGAAAGCATTATTTGTGGAAGAGACAGCTTTTCCTTTTCTTGTAGCTTTTTTGTGCTTCCATGAAATAAACATCATTGTGACAGTATACCTACCTTTGTTTGCAATGCTTTCATATATCATTTTCTCTTAATGGGCATTTCAAAGCCTCTCATCTTAATGTCATATTTTAATTGTTAGAATCCTTAAGATTTTGAGCATGGTCTTAATATTTCTTCATTACACAGTCATCATCTGCTTTATATATTCCTCATGACTTCCTCAGCACTCTTATATAACCCTCTACCCATTTAACTATGGTTTTCCCTGATTCTGTGAAATTGAAGGTGTTCTTATGGACCTATGTTCATACCATCAGTGGTAGCTGAACTTTGCCTTAACTGGCATTAACATTTAAACTGTAGTAAACTGAGATCTAATTGAATAGCTGCTCTTTTATTAATTCTTATGGAGCATTTCAATTGATTAATTTTATATAGTTTGAACAAAATGTCATTTGTTTAACAACACTATTTTGTAGGATTATATGTGTTCTAATGATATAAGTTGTATAGTCTTATAGTTATTACATAATATTAATAATAGAACTATATTCTAATTGGTTTTTTTCTTCTCATCCTTTAATGCACTCAATGTATGTATATAATATATTCAGTTACCATGTTTAATGGAAATTCTATCACTGCAAGTTTTTATTAATTTACTTTGCAGTGTGCTTTACACTATATGGATCTGCCAGAGTTCCTTATCTGTGACTGAAGTGCTTTTATTCTTTCTCATCTTCTCCCAATCACTGAAATGCATGGCCATTCAGAAATGCTGAATTACTCTCTTGGAACAGATTTTACTCCAGGACACTCAAGACTGAAAGTGTTAATGTACCATCCAACCAATGACATATGTTTAATGTGAATCATGCCTTTGTTCATTGTTTTCCCACAAAGATGTCCATTCACACCAAAGTAATTACTGAGCAATATATAGTTTGATGGTTTTCTTTCCAATCTCATTACGACCTCTCTTACTCATATCTATCCTCACCCACATAAACTCATTTTACTTGAATCTAATTTCTGGATCTGTTTCTAATTTCAAGATTTTCCAAATGTTAGAGTATTTTAATAGATCCAATTCAACATTAAAAACCAAGTCACTATGAATATCTCTTTACAGGGCTAGAGAGATGTGTCAATATGCTTCTTGAATTTAGATTCAGAATGACATACTATACTAAGATAGAGCCATTTTAGCTTCTGTGAAATGAGGTATTATAACCTGGAATTCTGAGCCAAAATAAACTACGACTTCCTTAAGTTTTTCCTGTTCTGGTGTTTTATTTTTAAAATTTATTTTTGTGTATATTACTTTTTATTTTTATTTATGTATAGGTATGTGTAAATTGTATATATGTGAGTATATACATACATGTAGATACATATCTGTGTACCTATATGTTCTAGAAAATGTCAGAAGAGGCTTTCAGGTGTCCTACTCCATCACTCTCCACGTATTCCTTCAAGTCATAGCTTTACAGAAGCATGGATGCACATATTATTGTCTAATCTGGAATCTATAAGCCAGAGTCATCCTCCTGTATTTTCCCCATGGAAGCCATTGGGAAACCATGTGCAAAAAGCTGGATTTGTTACTTGGGTACTTTTATCCTAACTCTGATCCTCATGAATGTGCAGCAAATCCAATTAAGTTCTGAGCCATCACTCAATCCATGCCAAGAAATTTTATCATAGCAACAAAATAAAAGTGTAACTGAGACACTGCTGTATGGTAATTCATGAGTTTTACCTTTGGTACTTCAGCCAATGTATTATAATACCTGTATCTATCACTAGACTCCATGGAGGTACATTGGTCACCAATATGAATCAGTTATCTAATCTATACAAACTTTTGTGAGATCAGCTACTTAGCAGAAACCCCAGAAGTCTATAAAGAAGTGACGTTTCAATCTGAGGGTATCCCACACAAGGATGGATCTTATCCATCAAAGAGCCAGAGAGAACAAATCTATCAAATTAGTTATTACTTTCATTTCATCTTTTTTGGAGACAAAATTTATTCATTAACTTGCAATTAATCATGAAAATATACAAACATAATCTGAATCTGGAGTTGTTATGTACTTGCAGTAAAGAAATATAACACAAGACAACTGACCTCAGGAATCTCATATTTCACTTATTGGGTCAGAAAATGAACAATGCATATAAATATACTAAAATCATTAAAAGACTGAGTACATGGCATGAAGTTAACAAAATGGTATATTTACAAAGTTAATCAGAGTGGAATTGCTGTGTAGACATTTCAGTCATGGATATTCTGGGAATGTCAAAGTGAACCCTAATGAAGGAAGGGAGAATATTTAAAAAGTGAAGAGAACATTTTAACGGAGATAAATATTATGTGTCTGGAATCAGGAAATAGTTTCCTGAAAATGAAGACAATTTAGATTAACTACTCATTTATGGGTAAGAAGAAAAAGTGACAAGAGATAAGCAAGCGGCCAAAACACACAGTGTATGTTATATTCAAAATTTTGAAAACGCATATAAAATGCAATAGAAATTCACCAAAGACTTTAAAGAAATGCAGCAATATTACCACCCTTATATTTCTAAAGCTTGTTATGGCGTTTTCCTGTATAAAACAACTTGGAAGTCAAGAAAGACAGAGGAAAGCAGGAAAAGTACACTTGTACTTACAGAAGTAAAATTTAACAAGAACAGCGACAATGACAATAGATGTAATGTAGGCATGACCAAGATGCATTCTAAATCATCTCATTTTCTTTTCAATATTTTGAGGTGTGGAGGTAACAGAAATGTATGTTTGAGTACAATCCAAAGAAAGGAGATACACAAATGTTACAGATGAAAAGAAACTGATTTGTAAAGGCAGGAAGAGCTGGGCATATAATTTTCATACATCTGAGAGATTTATATAATAGTAGAGGTTTCAAGACTGTAACTGGGGGCTGGAGAGATGGCTCAGTGGTTTAGAGCACTGACTGCTCTTCTGGAGGTCCTGAGTTCAATTTCCAGCAACCATATGGTGGCTCACAACCACCTATAATGAGATCTGGTGCCCTCTTCTGGTGTGTCCAAAGTGTACACATTGTACTAATGTGTAATAGTAAATAAATCCTTTTTAAAAAAGAGACTGTGTCTGGATATGCAATTATGGTACTTAATCAAGGATCAGGAATTGAAAATATAAAATTTGGCATCCCTAACATCAAGATGATAGAGATTTTTTTTTTATTTAGTGGAAGTACTATAACAAAATTACCATATCCTTGGTGGCTAGGAAAGTATTAGTTTATGTCACCACAATTCTGGGTTAAAAGTAAAACCATGGGACTGAGCATGGGTCCCCAATGAAGGAGCAAGAGAAAGGACCCAAAGAGCTGAAGGGGTTTGCAACCCCATAGGAGGAACAACAATATGAATCAACCAGTACCCCCAGAGCTCCCAGGGACTAATCCACCAACCAAAAAGTATACATGGAGGGACCTATGGCTCCAGCCGCATATGTAGCAGAGGATGGCCTTATAGGGCATCCATGGGAGGAGAGGCCCTTGGTCCTATGATGTCTGGATGCCCCAGTGTAGAGGAATGCCAGTACAAGGAAGCAGGAGTGGGTGGATAAATTGGGGAGCACCTTCATAGAAGCAGGGGGATGGGGGATGTGATAAGGGGGTTCTGGAGGGGAAACTAGGAAAGGTGATAACATTTGAAATGTAAATAAATAAAATATCCAATTAAAAAACACACACAGTGGAGGACTGCTGGGTCTGTGTTCATTCAGAGATGATGTGCCTAACCCTCAAGAGACTATAGGCCCCAGGGAGTTTAGAGATCAGGTTGGGTGAGGGAGTGGGGACATCCACTTGGAGAGAGGAGGATGGGGAAGAGGTATGGGATGTGGAACTGCCGGAGGATGGATGGGGTGGGGGGTAATAAAATATGGAGAATAAATAAACACATAAATATTTTTTTTAAAAAAATGAAAAAGAAAAGAAATCTAAAAAAAAAAAAAAGAAATGCAAGATCAAGATGTTCTATGCACTATCAGTTTATGATAAGGCCTCACTCCTTGAATCTCAAAAGGCCACCTTCTCCCAAAGCTAGCACAAAGTGTGTTCTCTTGTATGCATATTCTTGGTATATCTGTGTATACTAAAATTTCCTCTTCCCACAAGAATGCAAACTATGTTGTTAGTCTAGTTATTATATTTTGTATTAGAAATCCCTGTAATGGTCCAAATTCTTCTGAGGAAATGAAAATTAGAACCTCAACAAATAATGTCTCAGGTTAAAACACAGTTTTCAAAAGTACTGCTTGTGGTCATCAGTATTCATGAAATCAGTTGCATAGTAGATGCAGAGACATAGAAAGGTTTGTAAATCTGAAACTGGAGAAAAGTGAATATTTCAAAGAAATGATAGTTTCAAGTGGACTGATTGGAATTCCAGAGGACAAAGCTGGATACTATGGTTAGGAGACAATAAACTGAAGAAAGAAACTTCAGTACTGAAAAATGTTCAGAGACTGAAATAAATGAAGAGTGAAATGCATTCTTTTGGGTTTGTTTGGGTTTTTTGGTTTTGGTGTGTTTTGTTGTTGTTTTTTGTTTTTGTTTGGGTTGGGGGGGTTGTTTTTCTTTTGTTTTTTTGTTTTTTTTGTTTTTTTCAAGACAGGGTTTCTTTGTACAACCCTGGCTGTCCTAGAACTCACTTTGTAGATCAGGCTGGCCTCAAACTCAGAAATCTTCCTGCCTCTGTCTCCCGAGTGCTAGGATTAAAGACATGCACCACAACCAACTGGCTTGGGTTTGTTAATAAAGAAGGCACTGATCAATTTGGTTAAACATGATGTTTAAATTGATTTCAATATGGAATATAAAATGAAAATAGAAACAAAGCTTTAAAATATTATAGCTCATGTTTATTATGATAAAATAAAAATTTTGATGAGAAAATGATTATCTCTAAGACACCAAGAAAGCAAGAGAGAATCTAAACCAGAGTAGTAGAAGTCAGCCTTTGATTAAAAAAAATCATAATAATTTTTCCTCTAATAAAGGGAGAGGCCATGGGGAAGAAATCAGGAAATTACTACAGACTGCTGTTTTTGTGGGCATTGTTATAGGGAAGTGGACAATTGCTCAGATTATTTCAGGAAAGAGAGTGTCTGAGGGATTAAAGAACTTGTGTAGCAATGGCATTTATTCTCACTAATATTTCAGAAAGTTGTACACTAAGGAAAGCTGCAGTTCGTACTCATTTTCCTGTAGGTCACTGACTTCCTGAAAATTGGTCCTTGAAACTGTCAAGGTAGAAAGAAAAGCTTGATTGAGAACCATTAACACAAATAAGGTAATAATAAAGGAAAAAATTAAAACTTTTATTACATTCAAAAACAGTGACTTCAAAAGCAATTAAACTGAAAAACGACATTTATTGAGTTAACAAATCATGAGTTAAAACAATTTAATTCTTAAAGACTCTCTTTGAGTTCAAAAATAGTGAAACTACTTTATTAGTTTAATTGTTTTGGAGTTAGTGTTTTGGAACTCAATAGTTTTTATCACTTTCATTTTCCCTAGTCAGGTTCCCATTGCCAAGAGCACTGGCCCAGTTGTAAACAGGGAAAGTTCTTCATCTGAGCAAATTTCTCATGGTCTTTTCTGACAGACATCAAAATTTCAAGTTTGAACCTTGCTACCAAAGTTTTGTTTATTGTAATTTGTAACAAATGTGCATGCACATATATATTCATACATGTGTACATGTATATGTTCATACATAATTACACATTCGTGTGTATGTGTGACTATCTGTCCTAGTTATCAAATATACCATTCAGTATCTTCTGAAGATACATATTCAAATTGTATTGCTGCATTAAGAAACATATAAAGAACTGTTAAGTAGATAAACACGGATTACTGCTGAGAAAAGAACTCTAAACTTGAGAGATTGAAAAACGAAGAAACTTAGCATAACCCTTCCCAAGTTTGAGATCCATACTTCTTAATGGAAATATATGATTGTCCACTCCCCAACTGCACATAAGAACAGTAGGAAAGACTCTTGCCAAAATCCAAAACCTACAGCTGTGCCTAAGGAGCCATTCATCACAAGGTGGCAAAGAAAAATGCTGGAGAATATAGGCTATGTCTGATCTGTGAGGACTGCTATCACATCAAAAATGAGGTCACATATGATCAGTGAAGGAACTAAGATCAATCTTATCAGGACTCAAGCTACGAATTCAAATGGAAACACAACAAAGACATCTTTCTTTGTGGTGTCCTTCTAACATGCTCTGAACCTGTGAGCAAGCCAGGACACAGGAGAAAGAATATCACCCAGGGAGAAAAAAGTGTAGAATCACAGAAGAGTCAAACTCAATGAAAACTTACCACATTATGTTCCTCCTTGTAGTTCCACAGCTATTCTACTATGTGATTTGCCATCTGGAGCCTCTGCTGTCAGCACTTCAAGACAATAGGTAATGATTCTGCTCATGAATGAAGGCATCATCAGCTCTCACTCCTGCTCATTCCGACAATGAACAACCTGAAAATCAAACATTTAGAAAAAGTGGAAAATGCAATATCCCATCTTTTCTTAGTGACACATTGGGTTTTCCCATGTCCAGCACAGAGTTCTTCTCAGTGAACCCCTTTCTCCCCCAGTAAGTCAACAATTTTTAAATAATATGTAATAAATGTGTTTCTTTATCAACATCAGCTGTTCTTTCAGTCATCTTCTTGGTCCACCTTTGCAAAGAGTACTTGCAAATCTTCTGGGAGTTTTTCAATATCTGGAGGAAAAAGCTAACATTGTGTTGCATGCAAACTTGTTTTCAAACTTTTAGACTTCAATATGGGGAAATAAAGTTTCTTCAAAAATTTATATAGTGACATAGAAGAGTTCCTTTCCTAGTTCAGTGATAACTTTGAGTTGTCCCATGTATTTTAAATATGCAAGAGATTTCAAGAGAGAACTACATAGCAGCTAGAAATGATTACAATGGTGACAAATGTAATCCATATTCTGGATGGTGAATAGGAGGTGTTGGATGTTTGCCATTGTGTTCTTCCTGTGTGAGTTTTTTTAAGGCATTTTTATTAGATATTTTCTTCATTTACATTTCAAATGCTATCCCCAAAGCCCCTATACCCTCCCAGCACCCTGTTCCCCAACCCACCCACTCCCACTTCCTGTCCCTGGCATTCTCCTGTACTGGGGCATATAATCTTCGCAATACCAAGGGCTTCTTCTCCCATTGATGACCGACTAGGCCATCCTCTGCTACATATGCAACTAGAGACACAGCTCTGGGGGTACTGGTTAGTTCATATTGTTTTTCCTCCAATAAGGTTGTAAGTTTTAAACTATTGAAATAACTAGGAGGAAAAGCAGACGGAGAGAGGGAAAGAGTCAGGACTTCAGCAGGCCTTTCTGCAAAAGGGAAACAGAATTGGCTGAGGAAAGCTACATCTAGTGCTCATTAACAGAAAAGGGAAAGTGATCCATTGCCTTGATAAAATAGCTGAGATAAAAGCCTGACTACAGGGCCTTTTTAATCTCCTGAAAGTGCTAATCCAAGCCAAAGTGCAAGTAGGGAAACTAGCCAAGGAGACATTTCATATTGAAGCTCTTTGGTCCCCAAGAAGGCATGGTTGTTATTGTCAGCTCAGTTGAGAAATGTCTTATATCCAGATGCTTGAGGGTGGCATTTTTTTTTTGACATAAGAACTATATGAATTCAGATGAAGGAAAGAACCCCTGGGATGTGCTACCTACTCCTTACTCAAAACAGAATTTGCATTGTACCCAAGAATAAGGTCATATAGGTCTCTGTAGAAAAATAGAAGGTTTTCAAATTGAGGTAGATCTGTCCTCAAAGCTAAGTTCAACAAAATCTCTCAGAGTTCCAGTTTCCTTGTGAAACAATGAAGGTACCAGATCCCAGCTATTCTGTTCATGTGTCTGTCTTTTTTTTAGCCCAAGCAGGGCAAGTCCAAAGCCTAATGGGATATGACAAGTGGGACAAAGTAGGCTTTGATTAAAAAAAAAAAGAAAAGAAAAGAAAAGAAAAGAAAAGAAAAGGAAAAATGGAAAGAAAAAGAAAGAAAATGGAAACAAAAGTTGGAAATAACATTTGTAACTTAAAGATCATAACATAATGTATAATCTTACTATAGGTTGCTATAAATTAAAAGAATTGCAACCACTCTGGGGACATCAACTGACTTTCATCTTCCTAAAAACTATAAGACTAGTGATGGTGCTATTGGGTTTCTTAATTTTTGTCAAGACTTGTGCGCTGTGTAATGACATTTAGTCTTCTTCATACAGATAATGTTCAAAAAGTCTAAAAGCTATAAAAGTAAATGTTAGCAGAAAATTATCGATTTAATCTTTCCACTGAGCCTTTTCACATATTTCTTAACATGTCTAGTCTAGTTTAAAAAGTGAGAAAGAAAGATAAATTTCAAAAGTTTAAAGTTACCAAGACTCAGTAGGAACTAATTCAATAGCATTTTTAGTTATATATGTGTTGTATGTGAGAAATACTCTCATGAAGGTCAAAATGTGATTGGCAAGGTCCATATCCTAAAGAAACTCTTCTGGCCTAAACAAGAAATGATGATTCAGATCAGGCATTCTGTCAGTACTTATGACTTCAGCATTTTCAGTAAGTCCCTCATATTATTTCCCATAATTGTATTCTATCAGAGCAGATCTATAAACCAGAGGAAGAACTTCCTCAGCTTCCAGAACAATAAACATGTGATTGGATTCCAATTCTTTACTCTTATTGTACAGACTATATCCTGGGAAATGAATCAAATGTCCAACTAGACAGCAACTCTTATTGCCATTTTTGCATATACTGCATAAAAAATCAATAAAATCTGAAGAATTTCTATGTACTTGTATGTACTGTTGATTGAGGTTTTGGAGTATGTACTTCTAGGAGGGGCTTAATTAGATCAAACAATCCCCTTGACACACTTTTAGAAACTACAAATATACGTTTGTGTGTGTGTGTGTGTGTGTATGTGTGTGTGTAATTGGGGTGGGTTGGGGGAAGGTGCTGCTCCACCAGTGCCATAGTGCACATGATAAATTCACAGGGCAATGTTAGAGTCATTTCTTCCCTTCTACCTTTACCTGGGTTGCAGGATAAAACTCAGGATTCCAGGTCTGCTAAATAATCACTTTTATCTGCTGAGCCTTCTCACCAGTCCCTTAAACTACATCTAAAGAAATGATTAATTCACATAGCAGATATCTGTTGGTTTACTCCCAAGCATCTATTCCCTCCCTTATAGCAACAGGATCTTGAACTTTGTTAGAAAATTTCATAGTAGTATCCTTCTTTCTAATCCCTAGAGATAAACCCAAAACAAGTGGAGCCAATTAGCTTTCAAACACTTTAAAGTATCAATTAACATCACAACAATATATAAATATAGTTCCACATAGTTGTTAACAACTATCTAGGATTCTGGGAGTAACTTTCTTTGTGTGAAATCAAATCTGTAGAAGACAAAAAAATGAAAACTGAAACAAACTAGTTCTATTTGGTCACTGAACCAAACCATGCAAATCAAAGATTATTTTAGGATTTTAAATTTCAATGTCTATTAATTAACTTGTATATTAATTCAATTTAAGTCCAATTTATATATTGATTATGAAAAAAATTTTCCCATTAGTGCAGTGGTAATTTTGAAATGAAATTACACTAATAATAGACTAAGATTTATTTCTTCAGTGATACATTAGAGTATGTTCTCAACAAGAATGAAAATAAACAAAATAATTAAGATGCTACATAATACTGCCTTCAAGTACTAGCTAATGGAAACGAATCTTTGCTCCTTTCCATAATCTAATTTTAGGACACAAAGACAAAACATACTGCCTATGATGCACTAACATTTTACATGATTCCCATACACAACTTATAGCACTGATTATGTGCAAACAGAAGACAATAATTACATGTCTAAGAGAAGAGTTGCTGGAAGTGGAAGACAAATGTAGTAGGTATATAGAATGATAGATTGGAAGATAGATAAATCTCTGTCTCTCTGTCTGTGTCTCTGTG
>NC_034613.1:57364180-57376086 GCF_900095145.1 Mus pahari
TCTCTCTCTCTCTCTCTCTCTCTCTCTCTCTCTCTCTCTCTCTCTCTCTCTCTGTATTTTTTGGAATTATTCTAAGAACTGACCATTAATTGATAAGAACCTTAAATATCTGACTTAAGTTGCACTATTTCATGAGCAGATATTTAAAGGTGAAAGGAAAAATCCTTATTGTTGAGTAGAACATGCACCTCATAAACTCTGTTCAAATGCCCCTGGGTTGAAACTTACATAGAATTCTCCCTGAAGACTAGCTTTCAGAGTACCAGAAGGAACTAGGCAGCCTTCTAAAGGAAAGAGACAACCAAGAGTCCCACACAGTTAGGATGCCAGAGAACCGAGTTAGGATACCAGGAAAGCATGACAATAACCACCATGACTCAATAACCTTAAGGTACACTTGGTCACATTACCTTGCATACATTATTTATCCAACAGTTCACTAATTGTCCTTAAGACTCACTTAGGAAGAGAAAAATCATGCCTTACCTAGCTAGCTACTCAAAACTACTGAAGTCAGGATCCTGGAAAATAGCCTACAACTGCAACTTTATAAAACAAACCAGCATATTTCATAACTGCATTCAAAATATTTGTCTTTATACCAAAAGATAAATGTAGTCCTCATTCGGGATAAAAGAAATTTCTCTTTGAAACAAATGAAGCCAGTTACTGAAAACCACAAGTAATCAAAATACAGAATTATGGAGGCCAGTCTTAAAGAATAAATATATAATACAACTACTGCACCTAAGGTCCATGAAAGATTGTAAAAAACAAAAGGACTGGGAGTTTTTGGATGATATTGTGTCTCCTAAGAATGTCAGAAGCTATACCTATAAAGTCTCACCACATGGGTGCCTAATCATGAACTGAACAAGGATGACACTAACAGTCATGAAAAAGTGGATGGGGAAGGCTTCAGCCCTATACAAAGAACTACAGGTTACAGTGATGCTAAGAGTGAGAGAAGGAGTTCTCCAGGGAAACATAATTGGTCATCCAACAGCAAATATGCATCACTGAAAACATTTGTACAAGTAACATTATACATGCTAAAGAGGTTGTGTGCTTATATGTATGTGTGAATATTAATTCATATGTAGTTCATGTGTGTATGTGTGCATATAACAACAATTAATGAAAAGAGAAGCCATGAATTTAAAAAATAGCAAGAACGACCATATGGAAGGTTTGGAGAAAGGTTATGAAAAGGGTAAATGATATAATTGTATAATAATATCAAAAATAAGAGAAATACTTTTTAAAAGAGCACATGAACTTGGGAATACATCTATGAAGTTCTCAGGCAATAAAACAAGAAACCATAATTTTTTGTTTTTAATTATTTATCAGATTACACTGTGGTGAAATATTTTATGATAATATTTCTTTCCTTCTCAGAGAATGAATATTTTTCATATCTTGCAGCTAACTAAATAACATGCCTCTCGAGACCATTTAAGACTGTATATGGGCTGGTGAGATGACTCAGTGGGTAAGAGCACCCGACTGCTCTTCCAAAGGTCCAGAGTTCAAATCCCAGCAACCACATGGTGGCTCACAACCATCCGTAACAAGATCTGACTCTCTTCTGGAGTGTCTGAAGACAACTACAGTGTACTTACATATAATAAATAAATAAATCTTTAAAAAAAAGACTGTATACACAACCTGAAATCATACATTATATTTATCCTGTTTAAATTTAATCTGCTTTTAAGGAAACAATTCAATGACCCTAACTCTCCTCATTCAATCAACTCTTACAACCTAACCGAAATGCATAGCTTTAATCTTAAATTATGTACTAAGTCATGTCACTGACCTAGAATATTGGATGTATATGCTGTAATAATCATTTTGTGAAAGCAGCAAACAGGTTGAGAGAAACATTAAGCAATAAAATACACTATAAATATTGGGAGCAACATGTGGCTAAAGGGAAATAAGAATTTTTTTGTTTTGAGTACTACTCTGAGTTAGCTATGGTCAGTAATTTCGTCCTTCATAAAATTGTTAAAGATTTCTGTAAAAAGGTACGTTTTACTTTTTTCCCCATATAATGCTTATTGTGCTGTTCAATAAATGCAAATAAAAGTCATTTGTTATCAACAGGCACAGATTCACACACACACACACACACACACACACACACACACACATACACACACACACAAATACAGAGACATAAAAGACACAGTAAAACAGAGGCAACAGTCCAGACACACGCAACAGATAGATAGCTGACAGGCCAGTAACCCCGGAATACCTTGATCCAAAGAAGAATAACACAGGCACTAGTACTCATGGTCAGTCATCCATACCCCAAGTAGCCATCAAAAGGAACCTTGAAGTCTCAGGATTTAACAGATGAGCTTGAGCAAAATTAGTTTTGTGCATATTTATCTTTCTGGATTTCAAAAGTCACTTCCTCTCTATCCTATGAAAATTTTTCTTAATTTTTCAGTGAGTTTATCATGTAATCTACAATGAATTAAGAAACAGTTTAACAAGAATTTTAGTTATTTCCATACAGGAGAGTAGGCCAATGTTTTAGCTTTATGCTCTGCTATAAATAGAAATCTTTGTATAATCTTTTAGTACATATAAACATACAAACACATACATACAGGGAAATATAGATAGAAAATAAAATCTCTAACATGAAAAAAAAACATTCAAAGTAGAAATATTACTTTTTTGCATTTTTCATTTTTCCATTTGCACATTTCTATTTTGATGGTTTACAGTGGATTATTACAGTTTCAATAGCAAGAAAGATTATTGATGTTGGAAGACTTAATCCAAAATTAAGCTGATCTTCATTAGTTGAAATTCAACAACATGCGTTCTTATGTGAAATCATATAACCACAAACCCTTTAGAAGCACTTTCATTGTGGTATTTATAATACTTGGTTTGGGTTTTTCTCATGGACTAATATATCAGAAACATTAATTTGAAGAATTTCTCAGAATACTCTTAAAGCTATGATCAAGGACAGTATTCAATGTGCTGGTGAATATCTTTTCTATAAAAGTATTCATATTATAGTTTCTGTAGTTGAAATGTATTCCTCTAACACATTGCTATGCTTTATTTTTATCGCTTGTGGTTTTTAACTAAACTTTCCCCCTTAGTGTGAGTATACTCACTATAAAAGAGGCATAAAAGGGGGGCCATGTGGTAGATATGTGGCATTATAAATACAAATCTCCTAGCATCACAAAGCAAATTAACTTTTCCCCTCATTGTCTGCATTAACAGCCAAATGTGACTTTCAAGTTTATGTTGTCTTAATTTTGCTTTTCTGTTTACTTGTTAAACATTGAAGTTTATCTGAGCTTTTACTTGTAATGTCAAATTCTTCAGTAAAATAGGTAAATGAACATAAGCAATTCATTGAAAGTAATTAAGACATATATTAAAGAAGTTTAGTGGGATTGTATATAGTACAGTTATACCATTAAAGAACTCATCTGCCTTTCAAAAATACTACTGATTCATTTTGTCACGTTGATGACTGAGTTAATCTATAACATCTAGAATATTACATGGAATATTCCATGCACAATTTTACACCCTGGGGATGCAACAATGATTAGAGCAGACAAGAACTATGAGTTCATGATACTGTCAATAAAACAAAGAGGCTAGCTGGGCATGGTGGCACATGCCTTTAATCCTAGCATTTGAGAGGCAGAGGCAGACAGATTTCTGAGTTAGAGGTCAGCCTGGTCTACAGAGTGAGTTCCAGGACAGCCAGGGCTACACAGAGAAACCCTGTCTCGAAAAACCAACCAAACAAACAAAAAAAAGACAAAGAGGCTACCAACAGATTGGGAAAGAATTTTTACCAATCCTAAATCTGATAGATATTTTCTTTATTTAGATTTCAAATGCTATCCCAAAAGTTCCCTATATCGTCCCCCGGTCCTGCTCCCCTACACACCCACTCCCACTTCTTGGTCCTGGCATTCCCCTCTACTAGGCCATATAAAGTTTTTAAGTCCCATCATCTTCCCAATGATGTCCAACTAGACCATCTTCTGCTACATATGCAGCTAGAGACACGAGCTCAGGGGGTACTAGTTAGTTCATATTGTTGTTCCACCTATAGGGTTGCAGACCCCTTCGGCTCCTTGGGTACTTTCTCTAGCTCCTCCATTGGGGTCCCTGTGTTCCATCCAATAGATGACTGTGAGGATCCACTTCTGTGTTTGCCATGTACTGGCATAGCCTCACACAAGACAGTTATATCAGGTTCCTGTCAGCAAAATCTTGCTCGCATATGCAATAGTGTCTGGGTTTGGTGGCTGATTATGGGATGGATCCCTGGGTGGGGTAGGATCTGGAAGGTCCATCCTTTCATCTTAGCTCCAAACTTTGTCTCTGTAACTCCTTACATGGGTATTTTGTTCCCTATTCTAAGGAAGAATGAATTATCCACACGTTGGTCTTCCTTCTTGATGTTTTTTATGTTTTGCAAATTGTATCTTGGGTATTCTAAATTTCTGGGCTAATATCTACTTATCAGTGAGTGCATATCAAGTGACTTCTTTTGTGACTGGGTTACCTCACTGAGGATGATATCCTCCAGATACATCCATTTGCCTAAGAATTTCATAAATTCATTGTTTTTAATAGCTGAGTAGATACAATCTCCAAAACACAAGAAAATCAAGAATAAGAAATACCAATACATGGATACTTCATTCCTCCCTAAAATAGGGAATAAAATACCCATGAAAGAAGCGGCAGAGACAAAGTTTGGTCTTGCAAACTTTATATGCCCCATACAGGGGAAGGCCAGGGCCAAGAAGTGGGAGTGGGTGGGCAGGGGAGCATGGTGGGGGGAGGGTATAGTTGACATTCGGGATAGCATTTGAAATGTAAATGAAGAAAATATCTAATAAAATAAGTTAAAAAATCTAATAAAACATTTGGCAATGTAACTTCTTGATACTTAGCTGAGAATTGAGGTCATTGACATCTCTGAGACTTTTAGGTTTTAGGTTTTAGGGGAAAGAAGCACCTGGAATTTATGTGTCCAAGGCTTTACTTAATCTCTGTACTGCCTCTTGTGGTGCTAGGAGGATTTGACCCTAGAGATTAGTTAAAAGTAAGACAGAATCTTCTGTGCTACATGAAACCCAAGGGATATAGTCTTCTCTATTTTTATTCAGGTTTAGTCAAATCATCTGAAAATTCAAAGCATGAATTTGATGATTTGTTTCATTTACATTTCTTATAATTTATTCATTTCCTTTTAAATTCCAGATGCTATGTTAAGCTCAAGAAAAACTGAGAGAGTATAATAACTCTTCCAGGATTCTGAATAGTTCACAGTTTAGTGAAGCAAAGAGAGTCTAAAACAATAATTGTAAGGGAGCATACTCAAAGTACCCAGAGGGTGTGAAAGAAAAGTAGAGGGCGGAAAGAGTCTGCCCATAGAATATGGAGAAAGCTTTAAGGACACTTTGAAAGTTACAATGGCTATAGAATAGAGGTTTTATTAAAATAAGAAAATGAGGGCTAGAGAGATGGCTCAGCAGTTAAGAGCACTGACTGTTCTTCCAGAGGTCCTGAGTTCAATTCCCAGCAACCACATAGTGGCTCAAAACCATCTGTAATGGGATCTGATGCCCTCTTCTGGTGGGTCTGAAGATAGCTACAGTGTACTCACATACATAAAATAAATAAATCTTAAAAAAAAAAAAAAAAAAGAAAGAAAAAAAAAGAGCAGTACGTTCTATGAGCCAGGCAGTAGTGGTACACGCCTTTAATCCCAGCATTTAGGAGGCAGATCCAGGTAGATTTCTGAGTTTGAAGACAGTCTGGTCTACAGAGTGAGTTTCAGGACAGCCAGGGATATACAGGGAAACCATGTCTCAGAGAGAGAGAGAGAGAGAGAGAGAGAGAGAGAGTGTTAGTTTTAGATCAAATCATCAATCAAAAAAATTTAATATGAACACAGGTACTGAAAAGAAAATATGTTATTTAAATAACTTTAAATATTTCAAACTAACAATATTGCCCCTCTAATTTACAGTATTTCGATTTTCATAATTTAAGTTTTGAAATTTTATAATGATACATACAACTCCTTAAATTAAAACTGATTGCTGAATAGTGTTTGGAGAAACATCTAACAAACTAAAAAGTCATTACACAAATGATATGTACTCAGTGATAAGTGAATATTAGCTCAGAAGATCAGAATACCCAAGATACAATTTGCAAAACACATTAAACTCAAGAAGATGGAAGACCAAAGTGTGGATACTTCCATCCTTCTTAAAATGAGGAACAGGATACCCATGGAAGGATACCCATGGAAGGAGTTGCAGAGACAAAGCATGGAGCAGAAACTGAAAGAAGATGATCCAGAGACTGTCCCACCTGGGGATCCATCCCATAAACAACCACAAAACCCAGACATCATTGCAGATGCCAACAAGATTCTGCTGACAGGAACCTGATATAGCTGTCTTCTGAAAGGCTCTGCCAGTGCCTGGCAAATACAGAAGTGGATGCTCACAGTCATCCAGTGAATTGAGCACAGGGTCCTCAATGAAGGAGCTAGAGAAAGTACCCAAGGAGCTGAAGGGGTTTGCAGCCCTAATGGAGGACCAACAATATGAACTAACCCAGGGATCCCTGGGACTAAACCACCAATCAAAGAAAACATATGGTGGAACTCATGTCTCTAGCTGCATATGTAGCAGAGAATGGCTTAGTTGGTCATCAATGGAAGGAGAGGCCCTTGGTCTTGTGAAGGTTCTATGACCCAGTACAGGGAAATGCCAGGGCCAGGAAGCAGGAGTGGGTGGGTTGGGGAGCAGGGGGAGGGGGGAGGTGATAGGGGATTTTGGGAGAGTAAACTAGGAAAGGGGATAACATTTGAAATGTAAATAGAGAAAATATCTAATAAAAAAGAATAACAAGAAAGAAAAAAGTAGTGTTTGGAGAAACATCTAACAAACTAAAAAGTCATTATTTTTTCTCATTTCTTAGCCAAAATAAATGTCACATTAAATAAAGATAGTTTAAAACCTAATCCATATAAGAATAAAGTACTGAGTTTCCATATATTGTTATTTTGCTGTTTTTAAAATTATCTCATAATTATTATATTTTTGAATTGTGCCCAAATTACTTCACACCTGTGTCAAGGTCAAGAAGAATTGACTAAATGGCAGAAAATAAATAGAACAATATAAAAGTAGAAAAGCTTTTTGAAACTATTTGCAATTAAATTTAATATGAATTATATGTATATGCATAACATATATAAATATAAACACTTATAAAGCAATATAAAGCAAAATGTGAATGAAACATTTTTTGGCTCAAACCTTTCCATGCCTTCCTGACTGACTCCTAAATAAAGGCAAACTCATTTATTACTCAGTTTCAGAAATTTATTTCAGTATATCTTCTTCCAGGCCTCACCAGTATTTCAATTTGTGTATCTGACAAAAGTAGATGAATGAAACTCTCTTGGAGACAAAGATTTATTTTCTCAATACTGCTTATGTTTCAAGATTCCTATTTAGAATGAGATAATAGCTTTGTCCTATAGTTCAATGTCCAGATCCTAAGAAATGAATGATATTTCTTCTACCGCAGGGCTCCCTTGAGTTTGGCTACAAGAAGGATTTTTTGCTTTCTCTGAAGTCTGTGTTACTTGTTAGGGTACACTCACGGGTTTTTCCATAATCTTTTCTATATTATAATTTTTAAACAATTTCACCTCATATACCCCTTTAAAATATTTGGCTTGAGAATTTATCATATTCTTCATTTCCCAAGGTAAAACTTGGTATATAAAAATGGTAAGGATAAGACAGAATAAAACATCCTTGTCTTACCAAAAGTCCACACAAATGTATATAATTCAGCCAATCACACACATGCACACACACACACACTCAAACACTCACACACAAATATACACAGAAAGAGAGAGAGAGAGAGAGAGAGAGAGAGAGAGAGAGAGAGAGACAGTAACAGAGACAGAGACAGAGACAGAGGTCAGTTGGTAAAATGTTCATTATAATGTTCCTTGTATGTAACTCTCATCATTCTTCAAAAAGTAAAAAGGCGATTATGCATTTGCAAGAGAGCAAAGATGAGTAAATGCTACAGTTTATGATTTATTAATAATTTCAAAATATAAAACAAAAATTTTAAAATGCAAAATTACATTTCCCATAAAATATAGCACAAATACAAACACAAGTGAAAGCAAATGTACATTCAAGGAATTGACTCCAAATATTTACAGCAGCTATATTTGTAATCATCAACCCTGAAAAAGTCAAATACTTATCTACTAATGAGCAGAATCACACTCCACTAAATCCATACAAAATATTACTCACAATATAGAGGAATTAACTACTTATAAGAAGAGTGACATGGGTAAATCTAAAGATAATTCTACTCTTTAAAAGAAGCCACATAGAAGGGCTTTATAAATAAGTAGCTATTTTGGAGACTGTAAGACCTACTAACAGGTCAGTATGCTCAAGGGACTGGATGCATTGTTGGGAAAATGCTAAAGTATACAAATGTCAAAATTTATTAAACCATGTACTTAAATATGTCACATTTATATTATGTCTGCTACATCTCAACTAAAGTCTTTAAAATAATAAGCATGGTTAAATAAAAATAGAAATAGGAAGTATTATAAACAACTTTACAGGAATGATTTAGATACCTAGATAACTGAACAGTCTTTAAAGCCAGAAAAATAACTAGAGCTCACATGAGATAGCAATTGATCAACTTAATATTTATGAAATAGAGGCTATAATTCAAAATAGATTCACGAGAAGTAGGCCTTAGATTACACCAAACTGAAATAAGAATATTTTCCTCAGCAGAAAAGGAGGATATAAGGTAGGTGAATAAAACTTTGAAATCTTCTTTGAGACCCAGGGAATCAAATAAACAAAAGGTGTTCATGTTTTAGAACCAATGGGTAAGAATGGTGCTGAGCCTAGTCTGTGAGTGTGCACATTTCTTTTCTTGGGTTATTGCCATCCACACACCGTCCACTCAGCTGTCAAAGCTGTTGGTTTACTGATTTGAGCCTGACAGGACAAACAGCACCTTTGCAGACAGTAGTGGTGAACTCAAATTGCAAAGGTCCGGGGGAGGGAAGAAGAAGACAGAAAAGTGAAGGCTTTGCAGGCTTCAAAGTGACAGACTCATTTAAGGACAGAGAGGAAAGGCCCAAGGCCTCATTATCCTAGATATGTTGAAATGATTCCAGGTGAACAAGAGACAAGACAGAAAATTAAGGAGGTCATTCTTCAAATTAGATACACAGAAGCACTGATATTAGCTTCTGAACAATCGTCGTTGTCTGGCAAACCACACATGCACTGGCAAACCCAGAAGAACAGATTGGAAAAGTCTCGGGATCTGAACAAAGTACATCGTAAAAATATACTTGATACAGTATTGCACAATGTACAGTTTTAGAGAGCATATCTTCGATGTTGTTACCACAAAAAATGGAAATGATGATAGATTATTTGTTAAATGTCGTGATTATTTAAAGCAATTATATGCATTTAATATCAGCATATCAGCATATAATGTATTATATAAATATATTTAATATTTATATAACTGTATATATTTAAGTCAGCAAATATATCCTTGTAAATACATGTAGTATATACGGTATATGTATCAAAATATCATTCTTTATACTTTTAATAATCATTTCCAAAAGAAATATGCAAAAGGAAAATGAGTTAAGACTGTTTTTCAAGGTCTAAACAAGTACAAAATATACCTTATTCAGTACCCCAGGCAAGTTTCTAAAAGCAAAACCGTAACAAATACTAATGAATAAAATTTCTGGTAACAAATACAACAGAAAACAGAGGTACTACAATATATTACAGAAAAATGCCATGTTTCCACCCAAAATAATCGAAAATATAAAAGGTAAAGGAGAGACCTCTGCTAGAGACAAATAACAGTCAGCAAGAGTGAACTGCACCTGCATGGCAAATTCACCAACTGCCTTGAAACAGCAATCAGTTAAAGAACATAAAGAAAACCTGTTGAGGTTTCTAAAGGGTAACGTGGTAAAAATCAATTAGCACATTGAAACAAAAGCAGAGGGAAGACTATAAAAATAAAGTAGAAAATGCCTACATTTAAAATACAATAACTTAAATAAAAAAATATTGTTTGGGTAGAAGTGTCGATTGCATAACAGAATAAACCAAAATCTTAAATATATTAAAAATGGTCCAAGCATTAAACAATTATTAAAACCTAAAGGGAAAAAGCAACATCAAAAACCGTGGAGGCAGAGGCAAAGCCTTCAGCATTTGTACAATGAAAGTACCAAATGGAAACCGTAGAAAAGGGTATACAAATATTGGGCCAAAAATGGTTGAATTTCCTAAATTGGTTTTAAAATTTATTTCAATATATTTCAAAATTCAGTTTATTCAAATCAAAAAACTCCTTATGTGATATTCATATCAATTATTATATATTGTTAATTTGACAGAATTATCTATGAGACAAATCTCTAGGAATGTCTGTGAGAGAATACTTACTTTACATTACTGTGTAAATTTTCTATTTACATTAAAGATTACATTATTTACATAACTTAAATTTTATTACATTTACATTAACTGTGTATGGCAACATTGCTTGGACCAGTGTTCTAGACTACTTAAAATAGAAATCTAACCTGGTACCAGTATTCATCACTTCCTGCTGCCCGACTGCAAATACAATCTAACCAGCACCATCCTGCTCCTGTTGCCATGATGGACTGTACTCAGGAATTGTGAGACTGAATAAATTCTTGCTCCCTTCAGTCATGATTCTGAAAGCAAAGGCAAGTACAAAATGAAAATGAAGTACAAGCCTCTAGTCACATCATAGTAATTAAAACACTTGGGGTCCATCCCATAATCAGCCATCAAACCCAGACACTATTGCATATGCCAGCTGAAAGAACACGGATATAGCTATCTCTTGTGAGGCTATGCCAGTGCCTGGCAAATACAGAAGTGGATGCCCACAGTCCTCTATACAATAGAACACAGGGTCCCCAATGGAGGAGCTAGAGAAATTACCCAAGGAGCTGAAGGGGTCTGCAACCCTATAGGTTGAACAAAAATATGAACTACTTAGTACCTACAGAGCTCTTGTCTCTAGCTGCATATGTAGCAGAAGATGGCCTAGTCACCCATCATTGGGAAGAGAGGCCCCTTGGTCTTGCAAAATTTATATGCCCCATACAGCGGAATGCCAGGGCCAAGAAGTGGGAGTGGGAGGGTAGGGGAACAGGGGCAGGGGAGGGTATAGGGGACATTCAGGATAGAATTTGAAATGTAAATGAAGAAAATATCTAATAAAATAATTTTAAAAAACATTTGGGAGAGTACTAAGGTTAAAATCAAAACTATTAAACTTAACTACAAACAGCATAGGTCTAAAACATTGTGGTTTGACAAAATAAAGTTCCAGAAACCTAAATTATAATCACAGAACTGGGGACAGGAAATTTGCAAGATTTTCTGCAATACCTAGAAAGGCCAGATATCTATACTTTTCAGATGTGACAGTGCAATTGTATGCATGTACTCAACTTGTACAGGATTTCCATAAAAACAAACCAGCTAAAATCCCAGATTAGGTGGACGAAGGGCTCATAAAGCTTTAATTTTAGTTGAGGAAGTATGGACAATTGATGGCTTCTGGGGAAAATAATATATTTCCTTTTCAATGATACAGTCTCTGAGAAGCTACCATTTTCTAGTAGATAATCTCAGACCCATCAATATACTGAAAACAATAAAGGCATGCACTGGATATATAAGGAGAGAGAGAGAGAGGGAGAGAGAGAGAGA